>NW_026688173.1:0-300000 GCF_030445035.2 Dasypus novemcinctus | reverse complement strand
TTCTTGTCTCCTCTGTCTCTTCTTGCATCATCTTGCTGTACCAGCTCTCTGGGGTAGCTGGCACTCCTGCAGGGTGGGCATTTCCCTTGGTGGCCGGCACTCCAAGTGGGCCAGCTTGCCTTCACCAGGAGGCCCTGGGCATTGAACCCTGGACCTCCTATATGGTTAATGAGAGCCCAACTGTTTCAGCCACATCCATTTCCCTTGGTTCTTTTATTTTTACAGGATTTTGGCAATAACCATTTTTTATGGATATCTTAGGATTTTACTAAAAAGAAGGCAGTCTAGCTTCATACCTTGCACATAAGTATCCTCAGTAAATACTGAGAATTTTCATTCTATGAAAAGAATGTAGCTGTGGCAGAGGAGATGACACCAGAATCCGGAGCCTGGGCTTGCCTCTCCATCTCTGCATAGCTCAGTGTGGCTCAGGCTATGCAGAGATGGAGGTTTTATCTGGTTTATCTACAATATTTGGTGTTCTAGTTCTGTATCGGATGCCTTATTCTTTCCCAGTGTTGTTTTTTTTTTTTAAAGTCCTTCGGTTTCAGATATCATTCCTAAGGAAATACCAAATCATGCATAAATCTTTCATTCCAGGCTTGATTTCCTTTAACACATATCAGACTCATAAATAGCCATGTTTCCTGAAAAACAAAAAATTCTTCCCCCATTCTTTTAATTTTAAGTAAAGAAGCCGTTTATGCAGAAAGTTTCCATTTAGCCCTCTTCAACTTTCAGAATTTAAAATAGGTAGATATAAGAGTTTTTGTTTCATTATGTTTTTTTGTCATACTTATTTTCAATTAAAAATTTTAGAAGCATACAAAACTTTAAAATTTCATTTGTAACTGACTCTTCCAGGGTATACCTTATCCTCTATGTAAGGAAACTGGATCAGCAATTTTGACCAGAAATCACTGCAAGTTTTTAAAACTACATATTTCCCATGTATAACACATGACATGACACACTTAGATTTTTAAAAAATAAACATTACCAGAAAATCTATCTCCCTATTGCATTTGCATTGTGGTTATACTTCACATCTCACTTCTCTTATCTATAAATCGTACCCTTAGAACCACTTAACATCACTACTATCATTTTGTATTTTAAAGTAAAATGTTTAAAATCGGAACCAGTATTAAACTAGAATGGAGATCCAGTTATACGTGCTATGTAGATCCAAATAATTGTTTTATTTCATTCTCTTAGGTAAGGTAAGATATTTATGGTCACAAAAGTAAAAGATATACCACCAAGCTTGGCTGAGTGTCCTCAATTTTTATTCATACATTTGATCCTCAGGCCAAATTATATTGTTCAATATTATTCAAGATGCACTTACACTCATGGAGGTATCAGCAGTCAAAACATGCAAATAAAGGAGCAGAGAAGGCAAGTGATTCTCTTCATTTTAGAAATTTCTATAATACTATTTTCAGTGTGACCTCGGGGGTCAGTGGAGGTACCTTGTAGTTACTTTAAAAATCTCATATGGTAAGCATAGATCATAAAAGATCAAACTCTAAAAGCACTTGGTTCAGATGCAGGAACAAGCAGAGATAATTCAAATGCACACATCCCAAAGTTTTGCAAACAAAAACCAAAAACCCTAGCAGAAAAGGTAGAGAAAAAATATTTTAAAGTCCTCCCCAATGTTCAAAATGTTCAAGATGATGAGAACAATGGGCACATATTTTTCTGACTTCTCTACCTCCCTCACTATATCTACATCAGGCGTGCACTTGCATATCCTCTATCTTTGGCTTCATGGAAAGGAACATTTGAGTACAGTCATTCGATTACTAATGAGCAAACTGAAAGATACATAGATAGCTACCTACCATTGTCACTGTCCCCTGCAGATGGAACACTGTTGCTAGAACTGTCCCATGTATGTGCGTGCGTAAGTTTGTTGGAGGAGATAGGAGGAAGAGTGAGGGCTGGGTCTGCAGGAGAGCAGGAGAGCCAGTCCACATTGAGTTGCACAGGGACCAGGACAAAGCAAAGGGGCAGCAGCATTTCGAAATGGTGTAAGGGTTGTATGGAAGTGAAGCAGATTTCATTGATATGGGGTTCATTTCAAATGTACAATACAGAAGGAGATGGTGCAAGGAATAAAAAGAATGATAAAAACTGAGCGTTAGTACTTATCAGTCATTTACTTTGCATGCTGTTAATATCGTTCATCTCAACAGAAAGCCCAAAGACTTAAAGTTCTAATGAAACATGTCAGCAGGACGCAAGTACCCATAGGTCGTGCAGAAAAAAAGAAAAAGACCTATCAGGTAATTTTTTGCAAAGGCCTTCCAAATAATTAATGCTCTTAGCAAACAATCGCAAAAAATCTGGTTGCACAGGAAAAGCTTAATAGAGGTGTGGATATATCTATTCTCTAGAAACTCAACCATCGATGACAGGATCAGTGTTGACCAGGTGTGATTTTTTTCCACCAAGGCAATGTAAAATTTCTTTTTAAAGACACCTGTAATTCTACTGGCATGCTTTATTGATAATTGAACCTAGCCAAATCTTTTCTCAATCTCTGACACACTTCTCAATATTGTCTTTGAATATTGGTCAATATATATATTGGTTAATTTTGGACCCTAGTAATAGTCTAACAACAAGCCCAATTAGTCAGTCAATTTTGAGCACTCTAGTGGGCCATTAATGAAATGAAGCACATTCCTCTTTTTTTTCATTAAATAGCCATATAGCAATATGCAATTTCATGTGTTTAGAAAATAGCTATATATTTTTTTCATTTAATCGTAAGGCAGGACCAGTAAAATAAATGGACATGGTTCTAGGAATGACATTTGGGTACATGCAATTATCTTTCTTTAAGGGAAAAAAAATCAGAAGTCAAAAGAATTTGAAGAAAACTATCACCTGACTTTAAGAATCTAAGTTCTTATTCCAACTTGCTGATTTGAGCAGTCTGCTTTCTTTTATACATAACACACAAATCACATAAATTCACATACTTAATTTTAAAATAAAAATTCCTTGGCTTTTTCCTAGGTCTACTCAGTCAAAAGGGTTTCTATCTTTTTTAACCATCTGACCTTCAGTTAAAATTACTAGATACATTATTTCCTAGAAAATGTGATAATTGCATACTGTAATATTTTTAAACAAATAAATGAAATGGAAATAAATTCCTAATATGTAATGCTTGTTTTATAAAGTTCAAATATGCTGGATGTTCCTCAAGATCAATTACTATTATTTACAGCAACCAAAGCAAAAGAACTTTCAAAACCGATTTCCTCATTGACTAGTCAAAATTATAAAAAGGTAGAAACCTTGGAGAGGGCATTACTTTTGTTTCCTGCTACCAAAAGATAAATAATTCATTAAAAAAAAATTTTTTTTACCACCACAAAGAACTTGAAATGATTTAACAGTACAAGTGGAAGGTAAGCTCTAACTTCGACAAGGTGAGCTTGGATGCCCAAAAAAGGAATTTAAAAAGTCACTAAAAACTTGATTGCTAAAGTGCAAAGCTGCACTTTCAAAGGAATACTGTTCTGGGGAGCGGCTGTAGCTTCCCATGAACGAGGTTCCAGGTTTGATCCCCAGTCCTCCCAAAAACAAAACAAACAAGATAACTAACTCTCATTGGGGAGCAGATGGAGCCCAGTGGTTGAGCACCTGCTTCCCATGTACGAGGTCCTGAGTTCATCCCTGGCACCTCCTAAAAATTTTATGTGATTTGCTTAACGTAAAAATATTTTAAGATTGTGTAGAACTGACTGCAAAGCTTAGGAGGAAGCCGTTTTTCCCTGGGGTCCTCGGGTGCTTTCCGTGCAGGCAGAGCTGAGCCATGGCCTCCATTTTCCCCAGCACAGGTCTGAGCCTGGGAGGACAGGAAGCCCAGGGCCCACGGCTCAGAGGCGGCATATGCTCAGAGCTCCACACGAGGGGCCAGCGAGGGGCCAGTGTTTGAGCCTTATTTCTCATACCATTCTGCTCTCCCTAAAGCACCACTAACCCTTGCCAAGCCCAAGCAACTTGTCAAAGGGCTTTGCCTCCCGGTCCATCTGAAATGCTGGGAAACCATTACACCTGGCCAGCCTGCTCAGAAATGAAAGGCTCCTCTGTGTAAAAGAATCATCTTTGTTCTTTTTGCTACGGGTGTCCTCCCCACCGTTTTCCCAAAATATGTGTATGTAGAACTTACGCTGTTGCCAAAATGCTTTACTGGAAAACCTAAGAACATCTGAGCTAGTTTTTGCTTAGAAGTGTCTGAGTCATCTATCATTTTCTTAAAAGCATCTGTAGTGAGTGGGTGCCAAACCCCAAAGAATCAAATATATGAAAACAAAGAAGGACCTGAGAGAAGGTATATAGCACCAGACCTTTAAATAAATGGAGAAATCAGAAGAACATTTCTAGCTGTAGCCCTTTTTAAAAAAAATCAATAAATATTTTGCACATTGCTATAATTTACTTCTGTGATATACTAACAGTAACTCAAAAGAAAGGAGGTAATAGAAGCAGAATGCTTTCAAGAAAGGCTTTTTTTTTTTTAATGATTCCTGGCCATGCAGGGAAATCCTGAAATGACCATCCTATTAGAAGAGTAAATACATAGAACCTGCCAGCCTCAGGAAGCAAGTGCAGGCTGTGAGAGAAGGAGCTCCTCCCCTAGAGGCAGCCCTTAATCATGGACTCAGCAGAGCACCAGGCACCCTTGGGGCAATGGAATGACTGACAGATAATCCCTGGGTATCAAAAACCTCCAAAGATCATTTCTTCTCCACTCTACACACACCCATCACCACTTTACTTTTACTCTGATTTGGAAGGAGGCAAGCCATCTGTGACTGAAAATACTGATTTATCAGCTGATTCCTTGAAAGCAAAGCTCTGAGGCTTGGGCTTCCCAGGTGGTGGTCCGATTTTGAGGTCAGGATTTATTATACTTGCAGGATCAATAAGGACATTCACACTGACAATGGATCATTTTCAAAGGCTAATGAAACTGTCTGAGCGTTCTGTTTATCTGATGGAGGCTTCAGGCAAAGGGAGTGCTGCTCTCAGTGGTAGGAGACACTGCAGGTGAGTCCTCTCTCACCTGCGGTGTTAGAAGGAAAGGCAAAGGACAACCACCACACCATGGAGCCTAGAGTGACTACAACTTAAAGTGGGAGGATTGCATCCAGCATCCATGTGGAATCTGAGCCTCCTCTTGACATAGAGGTGCAATGGACACAACCAATCCAATGTCCACATAGAAAAGGTGGCATTGGATTGGGAAAAGTGGACATGGTGGCTGAAGGGTATGGGGAAAGACAGGAAGAGATGAGAGGTGGAGGCGTCTTTGGAACATGGAGCTGCCCTGGATGGTGCTTCAGGGGCAATCACCGGACATTGTAAATCCTCACAGGGCCCACTGGATGGAATGGGGGAGAGTATGGGCTATGATGTGGACCATTGACCATGAGGTGCAGAGGTGCCCAAAGATGTACTTACCAAATGCAATGGATGTGTCATGATGATGGGAATGAGTGTTTCTGGGGGGGGGGGGGGAGAGGAGGGGGGGTGATGGGGTTGAATGGGACCTCATATATATATATTTTTTTAATGTAATATTATTACAAAGTCAATAAAAAAATAAATAAATAAAAAATAAACAGAAGAGAACTGAGCAGGCATCTCTATGTTCCAGGACGATTATAAAGCCACTGGCTTTTTGCATTTGCTGCTGTGAGATGAGGGCCTGGCTAAAATATACAATAATAGATGCATCTTCATACAGCAATTTTTAAAAATCGTACAATCAAAAGAATGTTGTTTGGGGGGAATTCACTCAATTTTTTATTTGTTCTTTATAGAAATATTTTAGTCATGGAAAACTGGGAATCCTTTTCTTCCCCAGCACATCCAAAATGGAGCATATCAGATGAAGAATCTCATAATGCAATGAAACAAGGAAGCAACACTCACTGAATAGATGTCTACAGGAAAAGCACACTGAATCATTTATGGATAACAAGATATTCCAAAGGTGGTTTGATTTGAGCTGGTTTCATTCAGTTTAGGACACAGACAGTCTATAAAGAAGTTCCCCTATTTGGTTTTTCAAATATATTTATATCTCATGAACAATATTTAATTACAATTAGGGCAAAGTAAGGCTAAGATAGCTAATGAAAGTGAGGTGGAGTTCCCAGAGAATCTGCAACACTCAGTTAACTCATTAATCGCACAGTCTTAGATGATTTCTTTCTGTAACTCAGGGGTTCTTAACCGTTTTTGTTCCAGACTGCTCTGCAAATCAGGTGAAAACCATGGACCCCTTAAAAAGTTCACACTGTATTGTGTATTATTTAATAAATATTTCATGCCCACTCCAGCATGTCCCCACAAGAATAATGTATTTTTGAATTTCACTTCAATATCACAGACCCCTGGTTAAGAACGCCTGCTGTAAAAGATGCTCCAATTCAGGCTTTATGAAAGGCCTCCAGTTCCATTAACCTTCAGGAAACTCAACTCATTTGGAGAATACTGACTGCCGTTACTCTGCAACGTGACATCGTTTTGCACCTTACAGAAGAAGAAAAAGAAAGCATGGTATATTCCCCTGGACTGTAAAATTGCTGTGGTGAGAATGCATCTTTCTTCCTTCCTACACTACATTAACTAGTGAGTGTGTTAAGTCAGGCATACACACATTTCCTAAACAATGAAAGTTGTATTCCTAGAAGAGTACATATGAACTGGAACACAAACTAAGGTGAGGGACCTCCCAGCACAAAGTACCTGTCGACATCAGCTTGTCTGTTTACCTGCGTGGTTACCAGCCATGCTGCCATTGGCTTCTTCCACATGCAGCCCCCACCCCATTTTAATTACAGTCTTCTAGAAAGGGTCCAAGCCAGCAGTTCCCAAATACAGAGTCACACAGGGAGCTGTTAATAAAAACTTTTTCCTGAACCCAAAATCACCTGGGCAAATCACATGCTGTCAGTTCAACATCAATTTGCCTTGGCAATCATGGTTCAAAGAAAGTTTTCAAGAAAAAAAAAAAGCTCAGTTAAAATGTGCAGAACTTGGAATTGACCATGGGTGACATTCTGGTTTTCAAGAGGAGTGGCTCAGTGGGTGCTGGTACCTCTGAGGCCCACACAGAAGACACTTGGGAGCAATTCCAGAAGGATGCTGACAACTAAAAGACAACTCCATGAAAAAATGGGCCCAGGACGTGAATAGATGTTTCTCCAAAGAATATATACAAATGGCAAAAAAAGCACATGAAAAGATGCTCAACATGACTGGCCATTAGGGAAATGCAAATCAAAACCAAGATGCGATACCAAGTCACACCCACCTGAATGGGTACTATTTTAAACAATGGGAAGTTACAGGTGTTGGAGAGGATGTTGAGAAACACATCCTCAAACATTTTTGGTGGGAATGTAAAATGGTGCAGTCACTGTAGAAAGTTTGTTCTGAGAAAGCACAGAATTAACATATGGCCTAGGTATATACCCCAAGGACCTGAAAGTGGGGCCTGCAGCAGCTATGCATAGCAATATTCATACTAGCCACAAGGTGGAAGCAACCCAAGTGTCCTTCAAGAGAAGGAGTGTACAAATAAAATGTGTTACACACAATGGAAGACTACGCAGCTGTGGAAGGAATGGAGTCCTGACTCACGCGATGGCATGGATGAACCTTTTTGAATAGAAGAAGCCAGGCACAAAAGGGCAAACATGGCAGGATCTCGGTGATAGGAAATAACTAGAATGCACAAATTCATAGAGGCAGGAGGCAGACTAAAAGGTCGGGGTGGGGTGGGGATGAGTACAGAGTTTCAAGGTGGTTGAGGAAACATTTTGGGAATGGATGGTGGTGATGGGGTTGAGAGCACCACAGTGTGAGTGGGATTAAGGCCAATGAACTGTATGCGTGAAAGGGGCTAAATGGGAAACGTTATGCTGTACATATATGACCACAACACCTGTTTGTTTGTTTTTTAACTAAGGAATTTGATAGCTTCTCTTTAGCCATGTAGAGAATGAGAAATGTATGAGGCCTGGAGATGAAAAAGGTCAGCAGTCCTTTGGATATACATATTTGAATTTTGGGGGGTAGAGATTGGGGCCTGGAGCCATTCTTATTCAAGGGGCACCTGAGCCCGTAGCATACCAGGAAAACCAGGGGAGAGAGATGCACAGAGATGAGGGGCCCTGCAGGGCACAAAGCTAGCTTATTTCATGATGTTCTGTCTTCTTTTCTTAATTTTATGTTTTAGGAGATATCAGGGACTGAACCTGGTACCTCGTACATGAAAAGCAGGCACTCAGCCACTGAGCTACACTGCTATGCTCTACCTCCTTTTTTTTTTATTTTATGATAATCAAGAACCCCGTAGAGCCACTCTAATGAAAATGCTGGTAATTGCTAATATAAACATCTTCATACATGCCACCAAGTTCACGCCAATCTCTATTCTTATCTTGAATTCACTGTTGAGGAATGCTATTCTTAAAAATCTTAAAAATAGGGAAGTGGACATGGGTCAACTGATAGAGCATCCACCTACCATATGGAGAGTCCAGGGTTCAATCCCCAGGGCCCCCTGACCTGTGTGATGAGCTGGCCCATGTGCAGTGCTGCCACACACAAGAAGTGCTGTGCCACACAGGGGCAACTCTGTGTAGGGGTGCCCCACATGCAAGGTGTGCACCACACAAGGAGAGTCACTCCACATGAAAAAAGTGCAGTCCACCCAGGAGTGGTGCCACACACATGGAGAGCTGATGCAGCAAAATGACACAACAAAAAAGAGATGCAGTTTCCCAGTGCAGTCTAATAATGCAAGTGGATGCAGAAGAACACACAGCAAATGGACACAGAGAGCAGAAAACGGGGGGTGGGGGGTGGGAAAGGAGAGAGAAATAAATAAAATAAATATTTTATATATATATAATGTTCTAGCTTTGGGTTTATGTCAAAACCAGAACATATTTTTAGGGGGGAAAATGTCCTTAATTTCCCTATTCAGTTAAGTGGCTTTGTTAGAACTCCCAACAAGGAACTTGACTTCTGGGTTGGTTCTCACGATAAGCAACGCCTTCCCCTCCTATTTCCTGTCATTCCCCCTAACCCTTCAGCTCATTCTCTATTATTTATATACAGAAAGGTCATTTGTAGTTCTCCCTGAATGGATGCCAAGGCTACCCAAACTTGCTGTGGAAAGTCATCAAACGTGAGTATAAAGTCAGAGAAAGCACTGCCAATGGCAAATGGCCTCATGCTCTTGGCCTCCCCGTATCTAACTGGGCCGCACACCATTACACATGGTGCAGCTTCCTACACACGTGCTCAACACAGCCTCTGGTTACCAATCCAAGCCCACCCCACCCCACCAGCCTAGTTTACTCCTCTCTCTGTAAACTCCTTTTCCCATCCTCAGCCACCTAAGTGCCTAAGACAGACTAAGGATGACAACTTTATTGCCTTCATATTCCAGTCCTCTACACCAGAACAAGGCTAAAGCCACTCCAGGTTACCAAGAGATACTGGTTAGTTGACTTAAGAGTATCCTGGAAGGTTTGCTCTCTTCCCAAATGGGATGAAAGAGACAATGTGAAAATAACCAGATCATAAATGAGAAACATATTTAAGTTCTGCATAATCGTTATTTCCAGCCTTACCAAGGCACAACTTCCTTTTCTTTTTCCTGCTCTTTGTGACTTCCTTTTCCCACCAGAGCCAGCTAATCCAACCTCCCTTTTTAAAATCGTGAACACGCATCTAGTCAAAGATGGTGTCTTGCCCTAGAAAGAAGACAGGGAGTAAGAATTTCTTACTCTAGTAGGAGGACTCCTCATCCAACCAAAAAGGATGGGAAAAAACACCTTGAATTAATTAACATAACACAAAACATACTTAAGAGATGGACTCAAGGTATTTTCCCAGAGGGTTTGTGTTTCCCCCAATCTCCTGAAGTCAGGTACACAGGTATATCTCTTTTGAGGCTCTAGGAGAGGGAAAGCTCAAGGACATTTCAAGCAGGTGCTTAAACAAAGGGGGGAGGTGGGTGGTTAACAAACTGACTTAAGGATTGATACATTACTTGGAACTGAAATATCCTTCTTTGGGATGACACTAGGATTCTCCACATAATAAAGTGATGGCAAATAGTCAAACTTTGGGAAAATCCCATGAAGCTTTATGGGCAAGTGGAAACGTTCCAGATGCGTTTCAATTTAGATAAGCATAAGGAACTGCATTACAAGAATAGAACATAAATTGTGCCTAAATGATGGAGTACCTTCAGCAATCAGTGAAAACCCAGTGCTCTCTCCACTGAATGGGCAGGACACTGAAATTCTCCTTCCCAAAGTCCATTTCTTATCATCGGATCCCCTCTCTTTCTCTCCCTTCTGTAAGCCCTCAGGGACTGCTGGCTCTGTGCCAGCCACTGTGCATGACCCTGCTCAGAAGGGAAGCCCTAAGTGTCAGTACTTGTGTCAAACAATGGGAGAAAAGCAAAGAACAGGAAAAATAAAGTGGAGATCAATAAAGAGAATAAAAATCCCCTGGGAAAATCTAGAACTGACTGCAGAGAAACAGCTCACCTTTGCTGATGGGAAAATGAGAGGAAGTTCAACATTAAGATAATCTTGGACAAATATTAAGAGAATGTGACACTGAAATATTCTTTCCTAACCACTGAGATGTCCAACCTTAGTAGAAGTTCTTACTAACTATTGGAACTGACTAGTGCTCCACGGCATCAACAAAAAGCACTCAAGTATAGAGCTTCTTGGATTAAATGATGGGATGAAGACTAGACCAAGGCAAAACTTGACCTGGGGTCAGTCAGTTCTTAGTCCAGGATATACCCACCCATGTTCCTTCCATTCCCCATCTGCATTCCTGGTGGGAGGCAAAATGCATCATCATGGACACACATGCTCTCTACCCCTACTCAGACTAGTTGTTCAGAAAAGGATTGGTCTATTCTGGTCCTACTAGGTTTCTAAATATGACAAGGCTTAGTACATCACCACTAGTCCACATCATGCAGAGGCAATATGATAGAGTGGAAAAGCAGGGCCCAGCCATTTACCACCTAAGTCATCCGGGCCAGTATGTGCCCTCCTGGCAGCTCCAGGTCCTGCACCTGTAGATTGTGCCTCATAACGCCCACCTTTCCCTAATACCTTATCTGGATCCAGAACTCCTGAGGGCAAGACCGTGGCTTAGTTCACTGCTAGTTCTTTGGGTCCCTTGGTAGGTACTCAGTAAGTATGTGCGGAAAGAAAGGAATAACAATGACACATGTCAAACACCTCACACCCTGTCCGGTTGCAGTAAGGCCTCAATATGTGGCAGGTTTCATGATCAGGAAAACCTGCATTTCAGCGGAAGACACTGGAGATCCTGGATGATCCTCCAATTGTACACTGAGATGGAGCAGACACACTGTTTCCCCTAGAGGCTCTGGGCCCTCCTGGGACTCCTGATGCCATGCTCATCAGTGGGCATCTGTCTGGTGAGGTCAAAAGCGTGTCTGCAGCAGGACACAACCTTGGTCTAGAAACATCCCCCCATAGACTTATGAGTTGCAAGGGAGGATTAAAAAAGCAGTAATTACCCAGTGGGGAAATCGGGCCACACCTTGGCCAGCTGAAGGAATTACTACCACCAGGGAGGGGTAGATGGGTGTGGCAGGCCTCCAGGTGGGGCAGGCCGGGGCAATTTTCCAACCAAGAGTGCAGAACCCCAATCTAATTATGAATCATCAGGAAACCTCAGATGAACATAAAAGGAGGAGCATTCTACTGGAAAGGGGGTGGGGGAGAGCAGGGACTGTGTCCTTCAAAACTTCAAGGTCACAAAAGTTAAAGTTTGTAGTATGTTCCAGATCAAAGGAGGCTGTAGCTACACCCCCAATAAATGCAACACCAATCCCTAGACTAGATCCAGCACTGGAGGGGGCAAGGCACTGGAGGGGGCAAGGCTTCCTCATGGAAGGAAGATTAGATGAAAGTATTTTATCAATGTAGATGTATGAAGTTAATATTGAAAGGTAGCTCTCTAAGATAAAATGCCTGTTAGTAAAAAACCCAAACTGAAATGGTGAGGAGTAAAGGGCTGTGGTGTAAGAAGCATACCCTCTAATGGTTTAGAAAAAGAACTCTGTGTGTATGTGTTGTGGGTATGGGAGGGAGGGGAAGAGAAGAGAGGGAAGGGGGAAGTAGAGATGGAGTAAATGGCAGTACAAATGCAGTGCGTGTTAATAATAGGCAAATGTGGGTAAAAGAATAAATGGATGGTGGGGAGCGGGGCATATGGGAATCCTATACATTTTTATGTGACAGTTGCATATCTAAGTCTTTAACAAAAATAGAAAAAAGGAATATATGAATGTTCCTTGAAATGGCTTTTTTTTGGGGGGGCAATCTTTTATAAGGTTAGAATGATTTCCAAATAAAGTCCTTAAAAAATAAAACGTGCCCGTGCAGAATCAGCAGAAGCAGTGTCTGGAATGGAGAGCTTGATGAAGTGGGCCCAGGGCAGCCTGCACACGAAAGGCTTTCTGCTGTTCCATGATGGGGTGATGCAGCAACGTTTCCACCAAAAGGCAGGGTGCCCCAATTCTGTCTAAGACCACCCCCGTAGCAATAACAGACCAGGAGAACAATAACAGCTACCATTTATGGTGTGTCCTGTGTGGTAAGACCCTTCCTGCATCATCTCGTTCCATTTTTATAACAGCTATTATTCTCACCCCAATTAACAGAAAATGAGGGCAATTAACTGGCCCATGGTAAACCCTTGAGCTGGGAATGACTGATACCCAAAGCAATTGCAAGTCACTCTGCTCAACAACTAACCCATACTCTCAGGGGACAAGGCTCTGATCTTTATTGCCCCCTTTTCTCCTATTTCTTTAGCACAGAGACTTACCAGTGTGAGACTGCACATGGACTGACACCTCAGGGTATATAATTTGGCTTGTGCACAAATCCTGCCTCGACATTGGCCACTCTAAGCCCATTCAACAAGAAGGGACTTAAAGAGTGTTCCTCACTCAAACCTCCCTCCCTATGACCAGGGTAAGTTCATCTTTTTAAGCCCCTCTAGGTTCATCCCTACCTTCCTGTCAAAACTGCCTTCTCCACAGTCACTCAAATTTTACTTCATGTAACTTTCCCAAACCCCCCTTTCCCTGTTCTTAGATAGTTCTGGTAGTTTCTCTTTGATATATTCTTTTCTTTTCTTTTTTTTAAGTAATAATAAACTTTATTTTCAGAGAAGTTTTAGCCTTACATAAAAATGACACCAGAAGGAGAGGCCATTCCATACGACCCACCACCACCACCCATGAATCTTCAGGGAACGTGGCAGCCAGAATTCCGTAGCAGGCCCTGGCTAGTCTGAGAGCACCCTTACCTCACACCCTGGCAACGTCTCCAGCTGAATGTGACCACTGTAGGAACAAGGGACGAAAAAAGATAGCAGGGGAATTTAAAGCACAAATGCTTCAATGTAAAAAGGAGGAGTCTGTTTTTGTTATTAAAAGGTAAACGTACTTCAGTGCAGAATCTTGTAATTCTAAGGCTTCTGCTGATTCCATGGAATAAAGGTTTACAACACTTCTCTTGCTAATATCTTCATTTAATCTAAAGGGTATGATGTGGAAAGACATAAGCAAATTTATTAAGCATTTATTTGTAATAAATTTTACCACTTTGGGTCATCTTTAGTTTCAAAAGTTAGTATCTCTTTAGGATTAGATGATAAAAACTTTATGATAAAATTTCAAACTACACAGTATTTTCCTACCGCATGCCAAAATATAATTTTCCATTTCCTATATCTAAATCTAACTTATTTGCTACCTAACAGAAATTTCTGAGAAAGCCATCATTTTCATAGGTATCATATGCTAAATTTATTCTAGAATTTTATTTACAGAAGCAAGTTAAGTTGTTGAGAGTACTACATTATGGAATATGCATAAGGGAATTTGGTTTTAATAGGATCAACTCTGCTTTCACTTCAAATATAAGAATTCATAAATAGTTTGTGAAGCATTTTTATTTTTGAAATCTTCTAATATTTAGAATCTGAATATTAACCAGTGAGATTTTTTACAAAGAGCTATAAAACCAGAAATCTGAGAAAGTGATATAAAAATCACAAAGCCATTTTAAAGGGTAGAAATGCATTCATGTTATACATGCCTATTGGAAATGCTTTCAAACTAGCGATCAGAAATCCTTGAGAAGAAACCAAGATAAAGGCAAAGCAGGACCTCAGTGTTCCACTTCATGTTTGAATGTTAAGATTGTATAAAATCTAAATCTTTGAAATGTAATACAACAATCAGTGCTTAACAAAAACAAAATCAAAAGAATAATGACTGACAAGGTTATTCTCAATAAATACTTAATGAATAATTCTTTCAAAACCCACACAAAACACACACACACACAAAATCTGGAATATCCAATGTGTATATAAATGTTTTTATGATTAATTTTCAGCCCCATGCCACCAGAAATAAACAACCTCCATCTCTTGAAGTGCCATCTCTTTTTAAGAAGCAACAGGTGGGTTGGAAAGTCTCCTTTTTCTAGTTTTTTTTTTTTTTTTAAACCAAACTAGATTTCCAAAAAAGTGTGGGTGTACTGGGTGGCTTAATGGGATTGGATCCTGAGACAGGGTGGTTTGTATATTTGGGCTAGGGTTTTTCCTAACGGCTGGAATCCTGGCTGGTTTTTCCTAGGAGTCTGAGATTTCCCTTCAAGGTTTGAGTAATTGGATGTGGTCCTTTAAACAATTTCAAAAGGTGAATAACCCCAGGACCTGGGGAAGCCTCTGACTCTAAGGAGTGCTAATGGGAGCAGATTTACTCAGGGGAGGACTTTTTTTTTTTAACAAAACTTGGCTAGGGTGGTTTTGAGAGTTAGGGTTTTACTTTCCCTGAGCTCTGGGGCTTATATGCTGTATGGAGTTTTCACTTAATTTGTAACATTTTGCTAGCTCTTGGGTGATGGCTGCTATGAAAGCCAGGCCATTGTTGCTGCTTATGGATAAGGGTATTCTGTGCCATGAAACTATTTTTCAGAGCAAAGCTTTAGTTACTTTCTTGCTTTTTTAGTGTGGTGGGAAAGGCCTTGATCCAGCCCGAGAAGGTGCACATTATTACTAATGAGTACCTATACCCTCGACTTGGTTTTGTTTCTGTGAAGCCCATTGCTAAGTTTTTAAAAGGGGCAGTTCCTGTGTGCTGGATGCCCACGGGGCCTGGGGACCTCGGGAGGGGTTGTTCTTAGGCAGGTTTGGCATTGGCCACTAACGGTGGTGCAGGGTGAGGCCATCCAGGCACTGTAGTAATATTTTCTGAGCAGGGCTCTTAAAGCAGCTTTTTGCAGGTGGGTGAGCTGGCGGTATTGTTGAACAAGGGTGTGGGTGGTCCCCTTTAGGATGGAGACTCGGCCACCTGGGAGTAGCCAGTTTCCCTCTGGTGCTTTTTTGAGATGATGCACTTTAGATACCAAACTTGTTGCTGGCAAATCCGAGCCTATTTCCATCTCTGAGAAAACTGCTGCTGTCTGTGAATAGGGCTTGATCTGGGCAAGAAAGTGACCTGTCCTGGAGGTTGGGGCAGCTGGCATACACTTTTTTTGTTACTTCTGCACAGTCCTGCTCAGGAGTTTTTCTTTTGGTCTGCAGGAAAGTGGCAGGATTCAGGAAAAGGGGTGGGGGAGTGTTTGAAGCCCTGTGGGAGTTGAGTCCAAGTTAACTGAACTTTTTTGTTGAGTTTTGTGATTCTCCCATTCAAAAGCAAATAGGGATTGGTTCTGGGGAGCCACCCACAGGCAGAAAAAAAGGATTTTTTTAAGTTCAGACAAGAAAATCAGGTGGCCCCAGGCCTTAAATATCCCAGTAAGAGGTACTGGCAGCAGCGGAGTGTTTCAGGGTGAAGTATTCCTCCCTTTTCAGGGTGGCCTTTTGTGATTGGTTGGGTCTGGATTTTTTAAAGCTGCAGTTAACAGGGAGACCTACTGTTTTATTTGCTTTTTTGCTTCCCTTTCAGCAATTTTGTCCCGACTGATGAATACCATTTGAGACTTTGAGGAGCTGGGAGATGTTTATTTCTGTGAACCCATTTTGCTTTCAAAGTTTCCATTTGATGTCTTATGCCTCCTGGGTGACAAGAGCTGCACTGACCATTCTCTGGCTTTCCGGGGCTTCTGGGTTGAAGGGAGTGTAGATCCGGAAGGCTTTGCAGAGTTGCTCATAAAAATCCCCCAGAGGTTCTTCAGCCTGTTGAGTGATGGAGGCCTTGTAGGCTGTGTTTGTGGGCTGCCTCGCTCTTTCTCGTACCCCTCTGAGGAGGGCTTTTTGATACCACTGAAGGGCAGCCTGTCCCTGATTTGTGTTAAAGTTTCAGGCTGGTTGAGCTTTTGGTGCTGCTTCTGGGGCCCATTCCTCTGGGTTCAAGACAGTTGTGGGGGCCTGTTCTCACAACCAGTTTCTGGCTTCCATGAGGATCTGGCGTCTCTGCTCCATATTGAACAGGTTAGGAGGAGCTGGAGGCAATCACCCCAAGTGGGGCGGTGGTGTGGAAAATGGACTCCAGGAGGTGGATAAGAGCCTGAGGCTTTTCTGACTGTGAAGGGGTGGGTGCTTCCAGTTTAAGAGATCTGCAGGTGTGAAGGGCTGATGGAACAGGATTGGCCTCCTGGGTTGCTCAGTCCCATCTGCACTGATCTGGGTGGACCCTGTGTTTCATGGAGGGGCTTCTGAAGCGCAGGCTGCACTGACTGAAGTCTCCTCACCAAAGGGACCTCAGGAGCCCCCTCAGGGCTGACGGGCCATGGGGCCTGAAGGTGGAGTCCTCTCTGGGAGATCTGCCTGTGGAGGCTCCAGGGCAGGGAAATGTTCTGGAATGGCTGTACTATACAGCAGGAAGAGTGAGTTTCCTTCTGGAGATTTTTCTAGAATAACAGGTTTTCAAAGTCTGGTTGTTTGTGTTACTAGGACCCTGCTCTGACCCTTCCAGCACAGAATCGAACCTCAGAGGGCAGGGTTTGGGCAATTTCTAACCAGGAATTGAAGTAGGGGAACTGAGCGGGGTGGCCAGGGCTTCAGTGACTGTCTGCCAAACTGCATGAAACTTGGCCACCTCTAGGGTTCCCTGAGGGCTAATTAACACTAAACTTAGGTCACTTGACTTTGCACAGAGTCCGGAGAGTTCTGGGGGACATACCATAATTCCTGGGAAAGCCCTATTTGAAATTTTTTAACATCCCATCTAAGATGGTGAGTTTGGATTATGATGATCCCATCCCTGAGCTGGTGTCGCAGGTCAAACAAAGGAGGGGGGCCCCTCACAAGGCCACTCAGATACCCGCTTGTCTGTGCTTCTCAGGAGAACTTCGCGTTGCCTTAGCTAAGGCATCATGTAGAGTCTGGATTATCCACTATGCCAGATGACATAGCCTCTGAGTGTAGGTTGGGACCCACTCAGGCTCCATAGCGCAGGCCATGGGGCCACAGACTGGATCAGCAGAGGCCTCTGCAGTCCCAGTCATTCACTCAATCACTCAGAAGTTCCACAGTCCCACCCAAGGGACTGCCCTATCCTGGAATCTTGAATCTCAAGATTTTGGGAGGTGATCAGTCTCCACTCCTGTCTGGAGATGGGCCTGACTGGGACTCAGAGCCCTGGGGCCTTACCTTTCCAGCATCTTCTTATGCTGTTCAACCCACCCCTCCACTGAGTCAGGCTGGGTCAGAGGACATGGCCCACAGGGATCCTTTCCCCAAAGGAGGCCCCATCAAGGGGACAGGTGGGGCTGCCTCCTTCATGTGGAGATCTCCACCAGCCATGCCTGCCAGTCCCAAACCAGAGGCTCAAAGGGCCAGTGTGGTTGGGTTTCCCAGTCAGAGAACCAATTGTTGCAGCAAAGCCGGGAGTTCTGAGTGGCAGAAAAATCTAAGTGGTCCTCAGATGAGCAGAGGAACAGACTTATAACACACAGGCCCAGAGGAGAGTCACTCTCCAAATTCTGAGCCCTGTCTTTCAGCTTTCATAGGTTTATATAAGATTTTATGTGGGACTAGCATGGCTCTTGCTCACTGACTAATGTGTCGCTAGGTGGAATTTTGCAAGTGGGTTTACAGAAGCAGAAGGTAGGTGCAAGCTCATGCTTTTGTGGGCTGATTTACAGAAGCGGGGGCAGGACTGGTTTGTTAGATCACAGAAATGGGGGGGCAGGTCAGAGTGGTTCATTTGCTAATCTCCTGCAAGGCCATGTTCTCATGGGCTGATTTAGAGAAGCAGGGTGCAGGAGTGGCTTGTTAGATAATTTTCTGCAAGGTTATGCTTTTTATTTCCTAACAGCCAGGATACAAAGGAAAGAATTATATGTAAATCAGAAGGTAATGAGATGTAACCCTCTCTTTCTACCAAATTCCACTTATGGTGGTCAAGAATATCCTGCTGAAGCAATGAAGTAGGAAAACCAGCTTTTACCAGTTGGCTGGGCCTGCACAGAAACCCCTGGCTGTCCTCACTTCAACTTGCTAATTAGCATAGCAAATTTCCCACCCAGGGGTGGGGTTATCTGCCCCTTTCTTGATCACCCAATGTATGTGTAAGCATGATTTCCTGAACATACTAATCATGCAATTATATAGCCAGCTATGTGTGTTCATTCATAAGCAGAAAAACTAATGCATAATCAAAGCAAATGTTAAGTAGTAACTTAGGCATTTAAGCAAGAGAGAAACTGCAGCATGGGGAGTTGGGTCTGAGTCACTTTGGACTGGCCTTGGCTCCTTACCTCTGCAGACATAATAAAAGTAGGTTTGCCTAGCTCTCATGTGAAAGTTTTCTTCATGCCATCTCTGCTTATCCCCAGAGGCCCTGCTCTGAGGCCTAACAACTATATCTTTCACTATATAGGAAAAGAGAATAACTGAGAAGTATTTAAAATGACTAATTCATTTACAGAAGCTGAAACATTAGAAGTATAGACTAGATCTCCTATTCGTTCAATCCCCAAATGTAATGGGTTCACACACACCAATTCAAGTAAACCTCATACACTGAATATCTCAATCTATGTAAAAGATACACCATGAACTTAGTATTTCAATTTAAAAATCCACAAAAAACCATTCATAAAGACTATTTCATTTATTTAAAAAACTGACTGAAAAGGAAGGAAATATAGTTTCTGAACTGATAAGGCCATAATTATCCAATTAATTCTCAATGATTAGTAGTAACTTACAAAGTTTAGTTTCAACAAATAAATAGGTTACTAGTTAAAACTTCTTTACTTTCTGACTTGGGGTATTTGTGGGAAGGGCCAATTATCTATCTTCTTCATGCTTAGCAGTATTGTATACCACTATAGTTATTTACATTAAACTTCACAGATAGAGGTGAATTAAACAGATTAAAAAACAAACAAAACATAGGAATAGTCTCTTTTAATAATATTAGCCACCATTTACAGAACGGTCCCTATATGTTAGACATAGGTAATCTCAGTTTATTCTATAGACAAGGAAAATGGAATTTAGAGAAATGTAGTGATTTCTGAAGGATGCACAGGTATTACATGAAGAAACTGGGATTCAAAACCAGGCTTTGTCATTTCAAAGACTCCCACTTTTAACCACTAATAATGCTTAAAATGTTGCTTACCAAAAAAAAACAAGGGTCAGTCACCAACTGCTTCCACCTCATTACAACGGATTATTCAAAATTGGACCTGTTCAACATTTATTTAGCACTTAGTATACATCTCACACCCTGCAAGGTTCTGGAGATCTGGCCTCTGTCAGTGGGAGGCTCACAGTCTATCTGGAAAGACAGGCAATAGAAATGCTTTGCTTTGTTTATTGAAGGAAGTAGAAAAAGAAGGCATACAAAATAACTTCAATGCATTTTAACACATAATTTTCAAATCTATTATAATTGGGAGGCTTTTATTAATTGTCAGATGTAATGACTGAAATGAGTTTATGAAGTCTTTTGCTCTATACACAGGTTCATATAGGAATTGTGGATGCAAATATTAACATAAATGAAGCCAAGAGTTTCAAATGAATTGAGCAAGTGGAGGACCAAGAAAAGAAGAGAATATAAATTTAGGTTACCATGTTTATTATTCAAGGTTTAATAGCTTTAATTTAGATGTTTCCCTAAGCATTTATTTAATCTGAATTCTTCAATCACACTTGTGATAATGAGAAAGTAAATCATATGTTGCTTCCTCAAGGGAGTCATCCTTGATTCCCAGCATGAATAAAGCAACTTTATTTGCACAGCAGGATGTCCCAGAAAACTTTAAAACTCACTGAGGAGATCTAGGCCTTTTTAACTATGTAATGTCTGCACCACCAATTCACATTTCCACCCTGAAAGGATCACAAACTAAGAAAGTCTCCTTTAACAAGTTCTTTGGTCTTATTTCTCTGACTTCTTGGGCATTTGTAACTAATTTAAAGTATTAGGATATATTCCTGAATATTCTATAGCAGCCATCAAATTCTGACTTTGATGTTTATTCATAAAAGAAACTTGCTAATAAGCTCTAATGAGCTTTACATTACTACAGTGGTATGTGTAAATCCACACTTTCCTGGGTTTAGGATGCTAGCTGAAAGTAGAAAGCCATCTGTTAAATGTCGTGTCCTGGATCCTTGCATGTGATATGGAAACCAGGGTCAGCGTGTTCTGGAAAAGTACTCAGAGCTGCCACAAAATTGTAGCCTCAAAGAAAATCGTAGTTTGGGTACCTTAACTTTTGGCCAGTTTGCAATAAAATGGTGTCATATTTTCTCTGTTAAGAAAGCCGCAGATGCTGTATCCTGGCCGCAGGACTTACTACAACTCATTTCCAGTCAATTACATGTAGTTGGTTGCTTTCATCTGTGGAGTTGCCTCCACCCGAGGAAGACACCTCCATTTCCTGGACACCAGATTTGTGGAACCAGCTTCACTTTGTAGGGGGGCCTGTGTGTCCTCACCCCAACCCTCCATGGTGTTCTCCCGCTCCTCATAGGCCCAGGACTGGGGCCTGGAGCCTCCTGCTCCCAAGGCACCTTCCTTCTCACCCGCGGGGCCCAGGAGCTGGGGGGCCCTGGGAGCCCAGGGGACTCTGCCAGCTTCCCTTGGAGAAGGTGAAGGGCATGAGGGGGCCTCCGCCTGGTGCCACCAGAGGGTGCAGCAGAGCCCAAAGACAAAGGTCTCCAGGCCCCGAGGGGGCGCTGCTGGGTGAGGCCAAGCAGGGGCCCTCCTGGAGGAGCCGAGTGGCTCTGTGGGGCTGCACGACCACCCGGGCCACGAGGACCGGCCTCTGTGCAGTACGAGGAGCCCAGGACGGCATCCTCTGCAGCCTGAAAACGGCTTTGGCACTGCCAGGGGCTGGGGTGGCCCAGGACGGCGACCACCCCAGGGAGCAGAGGCCTTGGGGACCAGCCCAGGTGCTCCCAGGCACCTGATGGCAGCCAAGGCTCCTCCCACTGCAGAGCAGAGGCTCCTCCCTCAGGCACCCTGTGCTCCAGGGCAGCTGCTCTCCCAGCACCCTTACCTTCCCGCAGGCTCACCCTTCCCCGCCCCCCGCAGCCCTCCCCTCCAGGTGCCCATGCGTCTCTGACCCACCTCCGACCCTTGGAGACATGGACCTCTCAGGAAGGGCCCCCCTCCCCCCTGCTCTGTCATCCTTGCCTGCCTGTGCTGGACCCCACGATTCCTGTCCCTCCTTCACTGTCATTTATCACCCTCATGATGTCCTACATACCTTATCTCCTTTCATCATGGAGGAAAGTTTAAGCCTTTGCAGAACACGGTTGTTCCAAAAGATAATTTCTAAAGAACAGATAGAGAAAAGGTACAATCACAAGACAATCATTCCTTTCATTACCAAACTACCAATTTAATGCAAACCTAAAGCGGATTCCATGAGCGTCTATCCAGAGTACCATTTTATTCTTAGACTTGTACATAGAACAGTCTCAAGTAATGCCCTTGTTGGAGCCAAGAGGCAGAAGGACTCTGCTTTCCACCATTCTTTCTTCTGTTTGATCAACAATAAATCAAAGCAAAAATACACCTCCATAAAAATTACAACACTGGCTTTGTTTGGGAAATCTTAGTTCTCAGGAAGTGCCAAAAGTTTTATGTATTTCGCCGCATGTATTTGTTAGTTCAATACAAATATATGATCTCCCAGACTATACTCAAATGCCCATCTTTCAAAAAGGACCTGGTTTTCTGGATTATTTAGATAATTCACTGGCTTTTTCAGGTAAGGAGGTGGAAAAGAGATGACTCCCTTCTGAGCTCCAGGAAAGTCGCCTTCCTATGGTTTATAAAGGATGGCTATCACAGCCGGCAAAATGTATTCAGTCTGCAAGTACACACTTGTGCACACACACGTACATACACACACACACAGAAACACACAGAGTTAACACTGTCATCAACACTTGACAAAGCAGAAAGCCTAAATACATTCAACATTGAATTCTTAAGGAAAAATGACTTGAATCTAATTTTTAAAAACTTAAGCCTTCAATATTGAATCTACTCCATAATCATGTTTCCATTTAAAAAGGAGAAAAGGTAACTCAAACAGAAATGAAACAGAATAATGTGGTGTTTTGGTTTGACAGAGAGCTCCCAATGCAAAGTACCAGAAAGGGGTTGGCTTTTACAACCCATTTATTAGGGCAAAATCCTACAGTTCTGTGGTTGTGAAATAGCCAAATCAAGGCACCATCAGAGATGCTTTCTCACCAAATTCAGCTCCTGGTGACCCTGGCGCCCTGCCATGTGGAGGGACAAGACAGCAGCAGATCTCTGCCTGGTCCCTGCCTTCGCTCAAGGCTCACCGTTTCCCAGAGCTTGGCTGCGGGTACCAGGCATGTGGCTCATCTCTTCAGCCATGAGCTGCTCCATGAGCCCAGTCTCTTGGGGGCTTCAGGCTTCAGCTTCAGCTGCTAGTGATCCTCGAGGCCTCTCTCCCATGGCAGTGACAAAATGGTGACTTTGTTTCTCTAAGTCTCCTCCCTGTGTCTCCATTTATGTAAGGCCCAGGAAGAGGGGGAAACCAAACTGGGTCATGCCTCACTGATGGAGTCCCATCAAAATGAACTGATCAAGTGACCTATTCAGGGTGAGAACCAAGTCAAAGGCAATCAAAAGGTCTCACCACCCTTTGAATTAAAAAATATAAATTTTGGGGGGGATTCACCAAATTCAAGCTGTCACATCTGGATATCACTCTCTTACTAAATAGGTTTACAAAAAACTAGAGCGAGCATATGTAGGGAAAAGAAGCCAATAGAAAGAAAACTCCTACATTCACGGGCTTGCTCAGCACACTATTATTTCTAATGAACAGCTCTTGGAAACAATGCAGTGTCCAGGACTAGAAGTCTCTCTGTTTGACAGGTGGACTTCCACACAGCCCCATGTTTTAAGTGGCATCTTACTGCACACAGGGCGATGGTCCTTAGTCCAGGGCGTCCCTGAATCCGCACCTCTGGAAAGTAAGCCCCAGTCTTCTGCAGTGGGCAGGAGCTACGGGCTGCGGACCATTCTGTCCAGACTCCCCCTCTCCTGACCTGCCTTTCTCCCCGCCTGTTCCACCACAGGGTCCCTGATGTCTGCGGTGCCAAGCGCTGCAGGGATCAGAGCATAAGTGAGCGGGCCTGTCCTTCTGCCGCTGCTGCCTCAGGTTAGGGTTCTCTACTTTTGCCAACAAGTTCCTAGTCCTAAGTCCACACTTCACTTTCACTATTTTATTATTCTGTTTTCCTTGTCTCTCTGTTCATCCTTGTGGCTCAGTCCTTTAAATTAATCACTTTATCATCATTTAAGTTATGTGAGAAAACAGAGGTAAATGTCAATGCTCATTTCTCAGTGATTATTGGGAAGTGTTTCATAAAATTCTTACATTAATGTTCATATCCTGTTGAATCTAATGTTCTAGAACCCTTAGAGGATAATATTGTGTATGTGTTGTGTATTGAGGAAAGAGCACTGGACTCAGATTCCTAGTGGAGCCTAAATTTTATGCTTCTAAAAGATTTTGTAATCCCATATACAATTTTCCTTATTCCTTTGCCCTCATATTTAAATCTAGTTAAGGGAAGAGATGTGGCTCAGGCAACTGAGCTCCTGCCTACCTCATGGGAGGTCTGTGATTTGATTCCCAGTGCATCCTAAAGAAGACAGCGAGCTGGTATGTTGGGCAGTGGCAGCGATCGGACGCAACAAGACGACACAAGAGACCAAGAAGAAAAAACATAATGAGACACACAACAGGGCAGGGCATGCAGGGGCTTAAGTGATTACGCATCTCCCTCCCATATCAGCGGTCCTGGGTTCAGTTCCCGGTGCCTCCTAAAAACAGCATACGGCAAGTGCAAACAATGAGGGGGTGGGGAGAAATAAATCTTTACAAACGTAAATAAAAATTAAATTTGCTTAACTTTTAAGATCTTTCTTTTGCAAGTAACATTGAATTTTTGCCAAACCAAGTGTACTTTCAAGGAATGAATAGAACCAGCCTTAACTAAACTTAAAAAATGATTTTTCCACATGCAGTAGAAGTATATCTTGTTTTTGTCAAACATGGTTGTGCCCCACATATACACTAGAAGGAAAGTAAACCTTCAAAACTAAAAGTAAACCTTCAGCCACTGCAGGACCTCACTGTCCATGAGGGAAGGCAGGAAGCAGAGGGGTGGCCCAGGGAGGTGGGTAGGGGGGAGTCACTGTGGCAGGAGCTGCGTGGATCACAGCAAGGGCACCCCGAGGGAAGAGCAGCAGCAGGTGGGTGCTGTGGGGCAGAGGCTCTCCTGGAGGGAAAAGCCTGTGTCCCCTCACCAGGGAGAGGACACCCGGGGCAGCCTCCTGGGGACTGGGGGCCCAGCAGCCTGCAGCCCCTGCTCTCTCCAGGCCTGGGGCAGCCCCTCTTTCCACCTGGAGGGCTGGGGGAGGTGGAAGCACAGGCTCTTTGGAGGACAGGACCCGACAGCAGCTTGGGAAGAACAGGCCCGACTCTGGGGAACGGGACAGCATTTGGTGCAGGGGGGTCACCAGCACCCCCACCCTCACCTCTGCATCCTAGAGCAGCTGCCAGCCCCTCCTGCTCAGATCTGCACCAGGCCAGGTGCACAGATGCCCAGGCATGGGTCCCAGGGTCCTGAGGTGAGGGACAGGACACTGGATGGTTGGCTTGAGGGGAAGGAGGGAGGGGAGGGTAGAAGCCTACGTGGGCTTTGCAAGGGCTGCCAGGGAATCCCATCCCCAGGGCAGGGCCCCAGGGATGCAGTGCCCACTTCCTGCTTGGAGCTGGAGAAGAAGGGGACCTTGGAATTTTATTTTCTATTGTTATGCATATTACTGTCCTTTAGAGGCAGCCCCCTGTGCTGCATCTTCCCCTCCTCCACTTCCTTGGACCACTGTGGAGGACAGGGTGGGAGGGGGAATTTCTGGGCAGGGAAAGAACTGAGAGACCCCCAAACCTCTGTAAGCATCAGGCTCCGGAGGGGAGGAATTTTGCCAATGACACCCAGCCTCCCTGTGTTCACCCTGCGGAAGTCACCCATTCTCCCAAAGAAGGACCTACCAGGGGAAGCCAAATGAGTTCCCCAAACAGTCACATAAGATGCCTCTCAGGTGGCCGCCCCCAGCTTCACCGCCCACCGCCTGCATCGGGAGCCCCCCTGAGCCTTCTCGCTGCTCCCAGTGATGCTTCCCATGCTCCTGCCTACCTGGGGGTCTCTGCCCAAACCAGAGATGGTATCGACCCTCTTCTTGGGTAAGCTTTGAATAAACAGACTCTGCTTTCATTTGAATTCTCTTTATTTCTCCAGAATGAACTCCACTCTCCTACAAAGAGGAAGATGGGGAAGGCAGGAGAGGGGTGCAGGGCCCCAGGGGACACAGGCCAGTCTCTGCAGCAGCGTGGGTGGGGCGAGTGGCCCCCTGGCAGTGAGGCTCTGCAGGCCGCTCCTCTGGGCCCCCAGATGGCTCCCTTCACCTTCGGAAGCTGAAGCCCCTGGATCTTAGGAGCTGTGGCTTGGAAGGTCTTGTGGATGAGGATCTCTTCTGCAGGTGGACCCACTGAGACCCGCCCAGCACTGCAGACCTCCGTCCTCCATGCCCTAAGCCCTCCAGCACACGTGGCACTCATGCCCAGCAGCCAAAACTGTTGTTCAGGTCCAACTACAGCTGCTGTGTCCACACCTGCTCATCTCCCCCACTGTCCTTTCAGGCTCCGTGTGGCGCATGAGCTTCTTCCTCCACAGTAAGTCTAGGGAGAGCAGCCTGGACTCTTCCCATGGTTTCCATTTTGGTCACTGCCTCTGCTTCTCCTCACCAGAGGTGGGAGCATTTCCATGTGCTTTTTACTCTCAGGTTCACAATGGACTTCTTATTTCACTGCCATCTCCCAGACTCATTCGCCAGGACCAGGAATCAAAGACAGCTCAAGCACAGCTGGCTGCAGCCCCTCAGGCTCTCTGGACTGGGCACCACAAATGCTCAATGGAGAGGCCAAGAACCAGGAACCCTGCAGCACGGCTTGGTGGCCTCACCACCCCACAGCAGCAGCATGGATGGAGTCCAAAAACAAAACATCTTCCCAAGCTAAGTCCAAGAGAGCTCTGTCCACAGAGGGCAGCTCCCACAGCAAGGCACCTAGGGAAATTTTCCCTGCATTGGGTCCCCAGCTTCTTGTTCTAGCAACAGCCAGGCCAGAACACACCCAAAGGGAACCTGTTCAATGTTAAATGAAGATATAAGCAGGTCGGGTTTGCCAGGAGGTCATTGAACCTCAGCAAATACCGAGGGGAGAAACCAAGGTCCACTCAGTAGACTTACCATGGAGGACGGAGACCAGGAGCCCCATGGAGTCCACAGAGGAGATACGGGAGACAATCACCAGCAGCCACGAGTGGGACCTCAACAGCCAAAACATGCTGCTGTGGTGTGTGTCACACAGGGCTGGGGGTGTACACAGGGCAGGATGGGGGTGTGCAGAGGCCACGGCGGGCTCGCAGTGGGGGTCCAGTGAGGAGGACCCCAGCACCTCCACGGCATGCAGAACATTACCAGTAACTAAGGAGCTTTATCCAGCTCCCAGGACATGTGGCATCAAGGGGCAGCCCCTGGGCCTCACCACCAGCCTGGGAGAAGGACAGGAGAGGGGAGCAGGCCCAAGGCAGCTCTGGGGTTCTGCCTGGGGGTGTGGGCAGTGGTCGCCTGGGCAGCGAGGGCCTGCCCCCCTTGCCTGCTCCCCAGAGGGTGCCTGGGAGCGCTTTACACCTGAAGCAGCTTTGTGAGTCTGGCCTCAATGTCTCTAAAGGCCCTGGAACTCCCAGACACCCTTTTGACCTGCACCCCATGGAGCCCCCGCCGTGGCAGCCTGCACACTTCCACCCTCCACTGGAGGAAGTCCTCCTGGCCCGGCGTGCCGCACATGCACAGCAGCCCGTGGGGCCCCGTCAGGTCCCACTCGCAGCCAAGTGCATCGAGCACCCGGCAGATCTCCCCCATTATCTCGTGCGGCTCCAGGGAGCTCATGACCTTCATCCTCCACTTGGGGTCCCGTGACCGTGGCAGGGCCCCCTGAGGGCCCACTTGGTTGTCCCTCCCCTGGTGCAGCTCCTTGCAGGTGCACCCTAGGCACAGGAAAGTCCAGAATTGCCTCCACATGCTCGGCTGGCCCTGCCTGTTGGCGGGAGGGGAGGCAGGCCTCCCCCTGCAGGGCAAGTTCTTCTGCTCACCCCTGACTTGGGGTGTTCCCCTGGGCATGGCTTCACCCGTGCCAACAGCGGACAGGGGAGTGCTTCCTTCAGAGCCTCCTTCCCTACTGCTTCTCACGTGGGAGGAGGCGGTGACCGCAGGGCCAAGCAGGGGACCCTCCTGATGACGCTCCTTGGGGCAGGGCCTGGCGGCTGGGCTGGGCCTCACCCAGGCCATCCGGGGCTGCTGGTCCACCTGAGGCAGGGCCAGGGGCCCTGTGGGGGAAGCCGACGTCTTGGAGGCTCCTGGCTCTGGTATGCGCTGGCTCTCCTGGCCCTTGTCCATGATGGCCTGACTGAGGATGGTCCTCTGCAGGGGAGGAGAGCTGCAGGGTGGACCAGGGCGGGGGGCAGGCTGTGGTGGGAGGGCACAGAGGTGGGCTTCTCCCACTCCTGGCCTGGCAGGGGGCTGGGTCTGCGGGGCGCTGGTGGAGGTCCCCTGCTCCCATCTGCTGTGGCCCAGCAAAAGATATATGGCCATGACTTCATCATGTCTGTCATCTTGCAAGGACGCCTGTATCTCCTCCTCTTTGTAGCCCATGGCTACCATCGCTGCTATCCGGTGGGGGTCCTGGCGAGCTGGGAGGGGCTCCACATACGGCCTCAGTTGTGCGTGCTCATAGCCCGTATTGACCCACGGGTCAGTCATTATGTCTGGGAGGCTTGACCTCCTACAGGGATCCACTGTCAGGCACTTTTGGAGGAGATTCCTGCAGTTCACAGACAGGTGGTGTGGGATGCGGAACTCCCCACTGAGCACTACCTCCTCCAGGAGCTTGGAGCTCCGTGTAAAAAAAGGGAACTTCCTGCTGACCATGGTGTAGAGAATCACCCCCAGGCTCCAGACGTCCACGGCCGGCCCATTGTACGTGTGCCCCTTAAATATTTCGGGGGCTGTATAACAGGGAGTGCCGCACAGGGTTTCCAGCTGCTGGCTGATGTCAAAGGTGTTACTTAATCCGAAATCAGTAACTTTCACATTCCCAGCAGCATCCAAGAGGAGGTTGTCTGCTTTTAAGTCTCTGTGCGAGATACACTTCTGGTGACAGTAGTGCACAGCAGATAAGACTTGGCGAAATTTTGCTCGGGCCTCCTCTTCCGAGAGAGGGCCATGGGCCACCAGGTAGTGCAGGAGATCACCTCCATGGGCGTACTCCATTACGAGGTAGAGCTTCTCCGGGCTGTCAATGACTTCAAAGAGCTGGACGATGTTGGGATGGTGCAGGCTCTTCATTATGCTCACCTCTCTGGAGCGCATGCGGAGGCTTCTGGGGCTGTCCTTCTTGTGTATGATTTTCACGGCTACCTCATGGCGGGTGAGGACATGCCGCGCTAGAAAAGTCATGGAAAAGCCACCTTTGCCTAGTAATCTCGAGAACTGATAATTCTTCAGGTGGGTCTCCTCCTTAGCCCTCAAGGCTGGGAGAGGCCGCAGCATACTGGAGTTTATGCTGGGCTGGAGACCCGGTAACTCTATGCAGACTTTCCAATGGGAAAGCCTGAATAACTGATCTAATAAAAAAATAAATAAATAAAATGCTAAAAAAAAAAAGAAAATAAAAAATATGATAATAAAAAATAAACAGGAGTAAAATAAAAGGGAAAGATTAAAAAACAACAAACAGGCAAAAGGTAAAAGCAAAATAATTTTTTAAAAAAGTAAATAATAAAGAAAACAAAATCGGGACAAAAGAACTAAGACAAAAAGAAAAAATAAGAAACAAAATAAACGAATCCACAAATGATAAATAAACCAGCGAAGGGCAGTCCTAGTCCACAGGTCACCAAAAACAGCTTCCTGGGTAAGCGGACACTGAGCCTCAGCTGCAGGGCCTTATATAGGGGCAGCAGGCCCCGCACAATGGCTCCTTGTGAGGTCATCCAAGCAATGGGCCAGTCCAGGCTGTGGTCATCCTCAGGGCTTTCTCCTCACTTTCTGGTCTCAGAAACCCTCTACACTTGCCACAAAATTATGGAGGATCCCACAGAACTTTGGGTTTCTGTGGGTTCTAGCTCTTCCTAGTTCCTTATCAGAAATTATAACCTAGAATGCCACAGTGCCTTCTACATTTCTAGTTTGAAAACCTTAATGATATCTGGCTTTGAAAGAGTTCAGAATATCTACATTGGAAATATCCAATTCTTTTTCTATAACTCTACACGAGCTGACTCAAAGGGATCCACAACTCAAGTGATAGCGTGGTTCTCTCTGAAAATGTTCTGTTGCTTAAAGCATAAGAAGGTACATTATTGGCATCTATAATGCTGAGGGAAAGATTGCTTTCATCCTACTTTCATTTCTTGCTTTCAGTTTTGCCCAGGTTTTCTATTGTAGCTGTCTCCCTTCCACAAGCCAGAAAACTCACTGGAAGACCTCCTTTTTCCTGTCTTTACAAGTAGAGAGTGAAGCTGTGCATGAAGAAAGCAAGTCTTCTACCCTTTCTTCTCCAAGTCATCACTCTGGGCTCGGTCTCCCTCTTACTCAGCATGGTGGTGGTGTATGGGAGGTGCACATGGCACTGACCCCTCATGGCAGAGAATGGTAATTCCTACATGACTCTTAAAAGCTTCTCTGAAATATAATATCGCTTTGCCACTTGGCTTTGCAAGTCTTGAGTCTTTTTGATACCTCAATTCTTTCATTATTGCCTACTTCCATACTGATTTATGAAGTGAACCATTTTCTATCCAAACTGAATAGAACTATTACAGACTGGAAGAAACTGGAAAGTGAAAAGATCACTTACTTTTGGTAATGTACAGTGGTGATGGTAACACGACATTGGGAATATAATTAACACCAGTGTATTATATATCTGAATGTGGATAGAAGGGGAAATTTGGGGTGGTATATACATTGATAGAATAAAAATTAAAAGTAAACAACAGGACTACACAATACAGTGAACCCTAAAGGAAACAGGACTATAATTAATAGGACAATTATATTCTTCACAATTGCTAAAAGATGGAAAAACCTAAGTAATCATAAACCAATGAATTGATAAGCAAAATCTGGTATTTTCATACAGTGGAATATTATTCAGAAGAAAAAATCAATTGTGGAAGCAAAGACAATGTGGAGGAACACTGAGCATATTAGGTTGAGGAAAGGCACCAGACACAACAGGGCAAACGCTTTATGGCCTCACTAACATGATCAAAATACAATGAATAGACTTATGGAGATGGGACTATGAAATGAAGTTAGGTGGGAGATGGAATGTGGATGTAAAGGGGAAGATGATGCTGGGTATATATAGAATACGTATTCAGGTAAAATGCATATATGGGAATGCTTGAACTTGATGGCAACACATTACAATGAATGTAACAAACACTGATGATTTATGAATGAGAATGTGGCAAAAACAGTGTCTAGGAAAATTAAGGTTAGTTAGAGGACAGCTGAAGAATACTGGGAATGTAGAACAATGATTTTGGCAGGAGATTGTGATTAGTAAGATAGAGCAATGGGCTTCTACTACATGTTAAGAATGTGCTGATACAATGGAAAAATACAAATTATTTGGAACTATAATTAACACCATTGTGATGATTTTCTACCAAAAGCAAGGTTGATACTACATTAATGCTCAGGGCTAAAAAAAAAAAAAGACAGGAATTTGGTTTTATGAAATATGAATAGGACTAAGCAGTTCTTCTCTTACTTTTTCATTAATATTGCATAATTATGACATTTAACTAATCTCTGTATCTTTATGAACACTACAGGAACAACTGAGTTAGAATTTGCAATTAGACCAGATAAAGATGAGATGGAAGTTTTTAGGAGGAATGTATCCATAACTTGTTGAGCTGCATTTTTCTGTTATATTTTTCTGAATTTGAGATAAGGTTATAAAAAATAGTACAACAATAATAATATTTACTCATTGATGGTAACGAAGGTACCACACTAATGTAAAATGTTTAAAATGGGGGCAGGAAATGGGAACACTTTATGCATCTTTCTGGAAATCTACAACCTCTCTAATAAAAAAATCTTGAAGGCAAAGATAAATACCTCTTAATACACGGGGCAATGAAGTGGTACTAAGAATTGTAAAAAGGACAGAATTTGCAGAACTCAAGTAAATGCTGCATTTTTTAAGGTGGGGATAAGGTGAAGGATAACATATGAGTTTCCAATCCCAGGTGAGAGTCAAGATCAGTTCCAAAAGGGCCTCTGGATTCACAGAAAGATAAGAAATTACATTTTAGACACATTACATCAGACCCAAAGAGGGGACATTCATGTAAATGCTACCAAAGAAAAAAGGTGGATGCTGGATTCAAACAAATTGATGAAAAACCAATGCTTAAGTTACAGATTTGTGGGTAATTGTATAAAAAGCACAAGTAAATGTGGGTAAATAAGGGATCTGCAAAGGGAAAAAGACTGGAGAGGGTAAAAAGCAAAAGTAAAAAGCCTTGACCACTAATATTAAACTGAGAATATGGAGGAAGTGTAAAGGAGGGAGAAATAAGGGTCCAAGAGGATCTGAACAATGGGGCTGCAGAAATCAAGAAAAAGCAATGATTCAGGAAGAATCTATGTCATAGGAAGGGGCTTTTTATGACTTTGAAAGTCTATGACTTTCTAATCACTTTGAGAAACAAACAATGTGATAGAGTAAGAAGAAACCCTGGATTTTGAATCACTGTTTTGACTCTTCTTAGTTCATTAGAACTACAGAATATTTTCACCAAAAAGAATTATGTAGGTATAGATAGATAAATGGATAACCAAAACTTACAAGTGCATGTAGAAAGATTTACTGGATCATATCAAGGATCAATATTGTAGACAAGGGATACTTATTTCTTCTACCCCAATTTTTCTAATAGAAAAATTCCAAGTCCTCTAAATTCATTCTCAGCATCCAAAAAAACAAAACAAAACACCATCCACAAAAATCACATTACATAGAATAAGAGAAGTGTAGTCCTTCAACCATACCAAAAGAAGGGTGTCATAATAAAATATATCACTAATTCAGAATTAAAAGCATTTCTTTGAAAGTATAAAACTAAAATTAGCACTATACTTTTAAATACATGTCCCAGAGACTTAAATCTTTGGTCTGTTCATATGCTGGCTGAGCCCTGAATGTCAGCAGAGTTGCAACACCTACTCATCGGTTCACTGGACTCACCCAGGACAACTAACGAGGAGATGATGGTGGACAACACCCATCCCAAGGAACAGAGAGTGTGTGCAGCTGCAAGCAGGATGGTTCCATCCATCTGCCCCATGGGAACTAAGCCCCTCTCAATTAGAAACAAGAGTGGGCATCACCATCCCCAAATCCTCAAGATTGGGGAGTGAACAATGGACTAAAGTTGACTTAGTAGTAGACAATTAAAGACTTATTGCTATTTTATTCTAGCAATGGAAATTACTTTGACCATTGTAAAGGCAGTGGCCACCAGAGGTCCTGAGGGGGAGGAAAAGAGAAGAATAGGTTCAACATGGGTGCATTTTCAGGACACTGGAATTGTCCTGCATAACACTGCAATGACAGATACAGCCTTCTACACATTTTGTCATAACCTATAAAGTTGTGTTGAGCAGAATGTAAACTATAGTTCATGCTCAGTATCAATGCTTCAATATGTGTTCAACAATTGGAACCAATGTACCACACTAATCAAAGATTTTCTTAATGGAGAAAAGTGGGGGAGAGTTTCAGACTCTTGCTGCAGCTGACGATGGCTCAAAATGGCGAGATGTACAATGATATCACCTCCAGACTGGCACGGTGTCATGGTGCTGAAGGGCACCATGCACCAGGCTGGTGGAATACTGGAGCCTGCCTTCCTAGCTCTTCTCTAGGGTCAATGGTGCTGCAACATGCTGGCTGGATGAAGGGCATACCAAGTGGAGCAATGATTACCAGAGACATATAAGTAGAACTTAAACACAATTGGCACTATGGCCTCCTCCCATGGAGAGAGAACATGGATGGTATTGCAAACCTGGAGCTTAGATCTATTAATTGCCACTAAAAAAGAAACGTATGCAGTAGTTGCTGCATTAATTAATATTAAGCACAGAACCTATATGCCTAGCGATTATAATGAGACATTTCAGTTCTAGATCATCTGCAGAGGGATACTGAACATGTTAAAAGGTCCTGGTAAACTTCATTTTCTAAGTAGTTAATGAAAGGCATGCTTAACCCAGGTCTCTTCCTAGCCCTTATTCCAAAACCTGTCCCACTCAATCCTGGGGCTGACTGGCAAACCCACATGCCATCCTACCAGGGTTAAGCATTTTCCCACCAGGAAGGAAATGGCAAACAGGTGGCTGCCACGGCAGGGCCTCCATGGGGTGCAGGTCAAAAGGCTATCTGGGAGCTCCTTTAGAGACACTGCACCCACACTAACAAAACTGCTTCAGCTTTAAAGCAATTTCATGTTCCATCTATTCTTCCCTACTCCTCCTCTCATGACCTTTGGTAACTACTATTTTATATCGATTTTACAAGTTCTTCAGTTACACATGCTAATAACTACAATAGCAATAAATCTACAGTGGTCCATGGTTGCCCTCCCCATTTTGTTTATCCCTCAGTCTTGAGGTATTGGGGATGACATCCACTCTGCTTAAGAATGAGAGGGGGTTTAGATCTTATTCAGCAGATAGAAGGAATTGTCTTGCTTGAAGTTGTATATACTGTCATTGGGGTTTTTTTGGATGGGGGTTGTCCATCCAAAATTTGGATAACAAATTTGATAACTGTCATCTAGGCAGAAGTTCCATCACCCAAGGTAAAAATTTTTAAAGTTTCTTAGTGACAGGACAAAACAACACCAATACCTGGTTTTCCATTTCTAATCCTCGAAAGAATTCCTGAACTGTCAGCAGCCCGTCCCTCCTGAGAAGGCTGCGCACTGACAGGTGCTCACTCTGCTCTCCAGCCCTGGCTGTGTACTCTGCTGCCTGTTTTGCAGCAGACTGTCTGGTGACACTTGCCTCCTCCTGTGCACATGCAGAAGTCAGGGAAGGAGGGAAGCTCCCCATCCTGCCTGCCTGTATAACCCAATTTCTCCTATTAGAACTGGAGTGTCTTCACCGATACTGCAAGAGATGAACTGTAGATTCCATGGGACGTCACTACATCCCACACCATTTAAGAGCTAACCTGATTCCTCCTTTCCCAATGTCCTTTCGATGTATGGAGAGAAAGCACTAGAGCTTTATTTTCCTATCTCCTATTGCCTCACTCAGCTCGTTACATTTCACACACTTACATAATTATATATAATATTTTACAAGCAACAGCAAAATGTCTGGCTGTCCTATACGTTGAAAGTTGCTCACAGTCATGCAATAAATTTAGGACCAGGCTCTAAATACTATCCCAGCATTCCAAACTTACAATCATGTCTTCCTTTTCATTCAGGTTTCTCTCCAGTGCTTCTCAAGACATGTGAGAGGCTTGCTTTTGAATGAGGTAAGTGCTTGCAGAGCTCAGATGAAAATATACCAAAATGAATGCTCTTGAACTATCAGAAAAGCAAAGAATCACAAATAGAAATTGAAGTATTCAACCCATATTGTATGAAGAGTTACAAATAAACAAACAACTGATGTGTATATCATTCACTGGAAGGAATTTATATATTTTTAAATATTTTATGACCTATGTATGTGGATTTGGGTATCTTGACACAAGATGTCTAACATGAGTAAAAATTAAAGTATAAAGAAACAAATGCACATCACTCCTATAATGATACCAAATGAACCAGGCACATCTGAGACATACACATAAAGATTTACATAGAAAAATCCAATATTAATGGGGTAAAAAAAAAAAAGATATATCAGACCTTTAAGAGACCATTTTTCCCAATTAAGTATTTAAAACATTTAGTAGGAAATAAGTTATTCTTAGTAAATTGTTGTGTCAGTGTGATATAAAAATAGGTATTTATAGTAGCAGTGAGTATTATATACTAAAAGGTACTTGGTGCCCAAGGAAATTTCCTTATTAAAACTTACTAAAGGCAAAGGATTTATCTCTTTTGTTTCTATGAAACTCTGTTCCAAGACTACAGGCTAGATTTGTACAAAGTCACTTTAAAATGATACCAAGCAGTAGTTTAAATTGCTCAGGCATTTTCTTTGGTCCTGTTCCTGACTTACACCTTCCTCCAAAGCCAGAGATATATTTATATGTGAGTAAAAGCTTATACCATGGGAAACCATCATACAAATAGCTTATAGATACTTGTAAGTTCCAACTGTGACCAAAAATAATCGGACTATTTGTAATATGCAAAATAAATTCCATAAAAGATAAATCCACTTAAAATTATTCACAATTTTTAAAAGTGTAGAAGTCAGATCACGTGATACTAGATCTACCATTCTATGTTATCTTGGTAAAAATAGTTATGGTAGGACCATGAAGACTTAAATCTAAGAAGAATCACAGAACTATGAACCTTTTAAAGTCACTGTGGCAGATAAGATCAAAGAACATTTCAAAAGTTTCACCCTTAGGTATGAAAACTAAACACAGAAATGACAAAAATAATTCTTTCAGAAATAAAATTTAACATAAATTAGTATATTACAGCTTTAAAATATTTTGCTTAAATAATAAAAAAGTATGACTGGGATAGCATTGATTAGAATGTTTCTTGAATATTGTCTTCCCTACAGAGTTTTCATGGAAAACTGATGTAGGGAACTTTCCTCAAGTTCAACATTTCATGAGATTAATGCACTACATAATAAAAATGTGGGAAAAATGGCTCTGGGAGTTTTGGGACACGTATTGTCTCTTAAAATGTTTCTCTGTTTCTGAAAATAGTGGAGTAAAATGCATTCCTTCAACATAATTCTGACCAGTTTTGAGACATAATCCTTTACTTAACATCCAATTTTCTGAGAGTACACATACCATATTTTAGATTGAAAATACCTGTGAGTCTACGTTAGAATTCAATATTCTGACATCTTTTTGATAGTCATGGTTACTCCATTAGTCAGGGTTCTCTAGGGAGACAGAATCAATAGGAGATATCTGTCAATAGTAAGAGATTTTATAAGAGTCTCTCACATGACCGTGGGGATGCACAAGTCCAGGTTCCACAGGCAGGCTGCAAAGCAAGGGCTCTGATGAAAGCCCACTGACGGTTCTTGATGAGTGTCTGGGAGACAGTGGTTGTCCAAACAGGAGCTGGGAAATTGTCCCGGAATGCTGGAGTCACTTCCCCTTTTAAGGCATTCAGCTGACTGGATAAAGCAGTACTCATTGCTGATGACGATCTCCTTGACTGACAGAGATGCAATCGGCCATCTATGCAGTAAACTCACTGGTGACTAAAGTCCATAAATGTCCTTGTATTACAACTAGCTCAGTGTTTGCTTGGCCAAACAACTGCGCACAATTACCTGGCCGAGTTGACACATTAGCCTAACCTTCACAGTTGCTCCACTCATTTTGAATTGTGCACCTTTACAACCAGAAGTTTCTTTCTAATGATTCTCACCATATCTATGGTCTCTCATACATGGGAGACACTTATATATTTTAATGTAATATTTATTGTGATCTATGTATCTTAAAAAAACTCAAATAAAAATTTAAAAATTTAAAACAATAAGAGGTTCTGTGGGTGGCAGACTTGCCCAGTGGTTAGGGCATCCGCCTACCACATGGGGGGTCTGCAGTTCAAACCCCAGTCCTTGACCCATGTGGAGCTCGCCCATACATAGTGCTGGTGCACGCAAGGTGAGCCCTGCCATGCAGGGATGCCCTCCGAGTAAGGGAGCCCCATGTGCAAGGAGTGCACCCCATAAGGAGAGCTGCCCAGCATGAAAGAAACTGCAGCCTGCCCAGGAATGGTGCTACACACACAGAGAGCTGACACAACAAGATGATGCAATAAAAAGAAACAGATTCATGTGCCACAGACAATAGAGTGGACAAAGAAGATGACACAGCAAATAGACACAGATCACAGATAACCAGGGTGGGGAGAAGGAGAGAGAAATAAATTAATTAATTAAAAAAATAAGACATTCTGATTATGCCACACCCCACCACACCCCACTCATCCCACATCAACAACCTCTTTCATCAGGGACACACTCACTGCATTGGGGAATACATCTTGGAGCACTGCTATACTGCCTGGATTATAGCTGACATTGAAGATTACACTCTCCCCCAGTCCATTCAGTGGGATATGGCAGGATATATAATGTCCTGCATCTGTCCCTGCAATATCATTCAGGACAACTCCAAGTCCTGCAAATTCCCCCATATCACACTGCTTCCTTCCTCTCCCTGTGCTCAGCAACTCCCCTGTACACTGTCTCCACATCAATGATACAGTTCCTTCCATTGCTAGAGTCACAACAGTTCTAGAGTAGAATACCAGTAAATCCACTCTAATCCATATTTTATTCCACCATCCTGGGCACCCTGGGATAGTGATGTCCACTCCACCTCTAAATCGAGAGGGGGCTTAGATCCCACATAGCTGATGGATACAATTCTCCTGCTGGCAGTTGTAGACTCTCTCAGTTCCCTGGTGTGGTGGTTCACCATCCTCACCTCCCTGTTAGCTGACCTGAGTAAGTCCAATGAAACGGAGATTAAGGTGCCACAACTCCGCTGAGGCTCAGGGCCCAACTGGCACATGGACTGCCCAGACATTCAAGTCTACTGAGTATATACCAACTCCAGGTTCAGCACAAGTGACAGATGAGGCATGTGTAGAGAGGTCACATGTGAGTCCAACTCCATCATGCTCAGGGGCACAAATTCCAAAGTAGGGTCCACTGGCAAGGCATTGAACACCAGAGCCATCTGCCATGACCGTAGAACATGTGTGCCTCTGTAGCCCTCAGGAGCACCACTACCTGGGGTTGTTATCTACTTTAGCTGTCTCTGGGATCCTGCTGAGGTGTGCATAAGCGCAACCCCTCTCATGACCTCCCGGCTCATTTTGAAGTCTCTTAGCCATAGAAACTCATTTGTCTTTACCATTTCCCCCTTTTATTCAAGGCATTTTTCTAGTTGCATCACTAGCTGCTGCTTGGGAGTAATTCCTTGGTGCAAAGAAGGCTCAACCCCGGGAGTCATGTCCCATGCTGGGGGCATGCTGAGATTGGCTTAGACAGAGGCCACATTTAAGCAACAAGGAGGCTCTCAGAAGTAACTCTTATGCACCCTGCAGCTCTAGGCCTAGTTGGAATTTCAAGCACAGAGGCTCATAAACATAGTCATCAGTACCAAGGGCCCATCATCAGATCATCTTTCTTCACTGGTCTTTGCCTGTGCACTAGGGGGACTGTTGCTGTTCTGCTGGGGAATGTGACAGAGCTCCCCAAGCTGGCAACTCAGCACTCCCTCAGTTGTTGTTTGTAACTCTACCTACTATGACGATATCCAACGAATACCCAAACATTTTTATATAGCCTATATACATGCCCAGGAGAACTCCCTCCCAACCATGTGCCCCCCATCAATGACACCCCACACCAGTGTTCCTCCCCTGCCATAGTTGAACCCCACTGTGATTCAAAATTTCTTCAAAAATGAAGCATAATATATTGCCAAATTTGATCAGTACGAAAATGAAATAGTAACAGGTTTCAAGATTAGAAACAAAATTCATATTAATTTAGAAAATCTGAAATACAGTAAAAAACAGGGGTACTAAAAATTGAAAAATATCATAAAACTTTGGTTTTAATATTTTGCCTTTCATCACTGTAATAGCTGTTGCCCTGTATGTACAGTGGCAAGGTGCGGTCACCCCTCGGGCTGAAGTGTGGTTTGCTGGCCTGCCGGGGGAGCAGCCGCGGCAGGCCAAGCCGCTGCCCCCATAATAGGGTGGCTGGTCGGACTCACCGCCACCCCTGAAGGAAGCTCGGCATGGGCGCAGAGTGCCCTTGGGTCTCCCCTTCTCGGCAGCCATGCTTCCGCGGCCGCCCCTCCTCCCAGATGGCACCACACGATGCCTGTGGGGTGGCACCCTTCTTCTTCTTTCTCCCTGCACAGGCGCAGGGCGGAAAATTCCAGTCTGCCCTTTTCCCCTCCCCCGACAGCAGCAACAGCCAGGTGTGGGCGGAAAAATCCAGCCCGCCCTTTTCCCTTCCCCCGACAGCAACAACAGCCAGGCATGGGCGGAAAACTCAAGTCTGCCCTCCACCCCAGCAACAGCAGCCACCAATCCCTAAACCCTGCCCCTTCCCCCAGCAACAGCGACAGCCAATCCCTAACCACCACCCCTCCCCCATCCAGTACCGCCCACTGACCTTTTGCCAGCAACCAATCAGAACAGGGCGTGGCTTCGACCAATCAGCCTTCCCCAGCCCCTATAAAACTGTTGCCTCTCCCTCAATAAAGTGGACTTGCGTGTTTACCTTGTCTCCGCGGTAGTTCTTCTGCCGTGCGCCCTCCAGTCCTGAGAGCCCCCGACAAGGGCCTGGCCTCCCTTGTCCCCAGTTCGTCGCCTGCTTCTCCGGGCGACCCCTTCGTCGCCGGCTTTGCCGGGCGACCCCGTCAGCCGAACCGCGCAACCCCTTGTGAGACCGATCCCTCGTCTGCTGCCGGACTGACCCCTCGTCCCAAGCGGGACCGACCCCTCGTCCAGAGCTGGACCGACCCCTCGTCCACAGCCAGACCCCACCTCTACCGACTGAGCAAGCCGCCGCAGCAAGGCAATCACTTCCATTCTTTCCTTGGTGCCTACACCCTTTTATTTTTTATTTTTTAATTTTTAATTTTGTCTTCAAAAAAATTTAGATTACAGTAAGGTCCCATATACAATAGATGGGACTCCCATATAGTCAACATCAAACCCTTTTCCTCCTTCCCCAGCAAGATCTTTTCATATCCTCTTAGGTATGGGTCTTCATACTCCTTTTCTCCACTGCACCTGTCCTTCTCTAGTTTCTTTCTCAATCTGATTATTATTGCCCCTTATTTAACTCTTATTTTGGAAGAGAACAACTGCCATCTTGTCTAGGTACTATCTTTAAATAGGTATATATTTTCAGAATCAATTATCTTTAAAGGCGTTTTCAATTACATATCCTTCAAATACATTTTATTTCTGAACTTAAGCTTATATTTATGAGTATTTTACTCCTACAATTAAATTTTAATTTCTCATTGTATTTTAATGCTGCCTTTTCAATGACTCTTATCATCCATATGAGGCATTTGAATTTCAGTTTCCTTTTTATTTAGTCTTTTAATTTGGTTTTCATGGTGGCAGTTTTTAGATTTTTTAAAAAACTTTATTTCTAGTTTATTTCTAGATTCCCAATCCTATAGGTTCAGAGTCATTTTAATAGGACCTACAATTTTATCAACAATTGGTTTTCCTATTAGCAGGCACACAAAAGATCTGCCAAAGTAACTTATGTATAGCACATGGTCCAAAAACTCATCAGTAAGTTTTGCGCATACTGTATTTAAACACTTTATTTTAGAAATAACCTCTAGCAAGAAAGAATAGGTGTAATTTTGTTTACTGGTATTTCAAATTTTTCCATCAACACATAAAAATCCTGCCCACCACAAGACACCTTGATTCTCTTACTTTGAGCATCTTGAAAACATGTACATTACTCGGAATTGTGTGGATTCAAACCATGAAAATGTTGGTCTCCTACTAATGGGGTAATATTCTGGGATTTCAGAATTGCACATCCAGGCTTCCTGTACCCTGGGGACATTCTGCTGCTATGTGGACTGTCATTTGTGGAAGTCACTAAACCCTATTCACAGTTGCTTCTGCAGCATCTTTTGTGGAATCTCTCTTTTTTCTTTCTGTCTTTCTTTCTTTTTTAGTCAGGCCAGGAAAAAGATTTTATTTAGAAATGGGAGAAAGAAGAGAACTTGCTGAGAAATGGAGAGGATGGAAATAAGCACCATTACTGGTGTCGGCTCCTCTAGGCAGAGAAAGTGAGTTCTGGCTTGTGTGGTCATCTTCAAGGCTATTAATTTTCCCTCCCCTTACTAGTGCTAATGGGAAGGGCCCAAGCTGCTATTGGTTATCCCACCAATAATGGGAGCCAAAGTTGAGTACTCTTTGGAATATGCAGTGCCTCCCCTCAGCCCAGGAAAGAGTCCCAACTGGAACCTGAAAGTCAAGGTCAAGGCCTTGTCTGTTGGCCATGTTGTGGCTCATCTCATTTCCCTGGACTCAACTGTCTCAACTCGCCCTCAGAGACTTCATGCCATTCTTCTTAAAGGGGTGCTGAGGGGCCAAGGTCATTCTTCTGTAGTTGCTTCCTGCTGGTTAGGGCAGTAGTCCCTGCCTGACAGGGCATGAACCTCTCTTGCTATTCTATTGTGTTCGAGGAAAAATGGGTCTGCATCCTGGTTGGAACTGGATGAAATCCCCACATGATTAATAAGGCATTGATCCATAAGAAATAAACTTAATTTTGAAAATCCATGGTCCCAATAAAGAGATAAAGAAGATGGTGGCAAAAAGAACCAAAAAGGGGTGCAGTCATGACATACTAGACCACAAGAGTGAGAAGACAGGTACCTTCAGAGGCTGCTTCCTCCCAAACTTGATGGAAACAGCATTCTTCCTTGAATTCTTGTATGCTGCTGGTTAACTCCAGGCAGAGACTGTAGGAGACCTGCTAGGTTTCAGTATGAACTTCAATCCCAGTTCCTACAGCAGTGGTTATGCTTAGGACAGCTAGGAGAGGTGTGAAGAGGGACTGCCCTAGACAGAAACTCACACAGTATAGGCAGCAAGACAAGCACATGGCAAAGAAAATAAAGATGGTACTTAAGAGAGCCATTCCTTTCTCTTACAGCTACATTCCTTACCTACTTATAAAATGAATTAAGTTTACCAAGATTTTTAACATGCTCAAAAACCTTCTGCATATGATCTAGAATTGAAGAGATATTTTCATATTCATCAGTATGTAGGTAAGTACTTCATACTAATCAATGCATGAATCAATGCGCAAACTCCTCTTTGAGCTGCAGTTAATAGATCTAAGCTCCAGGTTTGCAATACCATACATGTTATCTCCCCGTGGGAGCAGGCCATAATGCCAATTGTGTTTAAGTTCTACTCACAGTACTCTGCTCATTGTTGCTTCACATGGTGAGGCCTTCACACAGCCAGCGTTCTGCAGCATAGTTGATCTTAGAGAGAGACTAGGAAGGCTCCAGTGTTTCACGTGCCTGGGGCACAGTGCCCTTCGACACTATGAAGGCACTATGGAGCCACTATGGAGGCAATGTCCATTGTATATCTCGCCATTAGCAATCCATCGATGGCTGCTGCAGGAGTCTGAAGCTGCAATGTACTCTTCATCCTCTTCAGGAGCATAAGCACAGATCTGGTAGATACCTTTATTTTGTAGAGGTCAGTGACCAACTTGGCCAACAACTCAAATGGACAGGCAACATGCAGGGTATTTCAGCCAGGTTTGGATGCTCAAGAGATTTTAAAAGAAATAGACTTCCATATTGTTGATCTTTACATACTTTCTAAATACTTCCAATATATTCTGTAACATATTAAATGATATTACTTTTGCCAAGTTATGTAAATGAACAGGTATTTTACTTTAGCAGTATGGGAGAAACTACTTTCTCCAGTATTTTATGAAAACTAAGGGTTCCCAAAGCAATCAAGAGTATCTTTCCATACCACCACTTTAACATGCAGATTGAGGTGGCCTCTGATAGGTTTCCCTGCTATGAAGTTACCCTTTATTATTAATATCAATGTACAGTTCTAATTAATAATGGTTTCCTGGAATTAGTCACTTAAATGCTTCAGTTTAGAAGATGCTTTTCCAAACTCCATATAATTTACCACAACCACATGGACTGGATACTTCACATTAAAATAAGCTTATTAAATTACAATTAGGGAGGCATATGTAGCTGAAGTGACCAGGTTCCCATCTACCATATAGGAGGCCCCAGCTTCAATTCCCAAGGCCTCCTGGTAAAGGCAAACTGGCCTGAGCACTGTAGAGCTGAAAGTTCATTGACATGGAGAGCTGACAGCCCATGCTGGGCATAGCTGGTGCAGCAAGGTGACACGACAAAGTGAGACACAGAGGAGAGACACTGAGAGATGCAGCAGACTGGAGAGATGAGGCGGCTTGTGAAAGTGAATGCCTCTCTCCCACATTGGAGGTTCTGGGATCGGTTCCCAGAGCCTCTTAAAGAAAAGACACGGGAAGCACATGCGAGTGCAAAAACAAAAAGGTGGGGGGAATAAATCTTTTTTAAAAAATGACAATTAGCAGCCATGAAGCTTACTTTATTCATTAAAGAGAGGGCAGACCTACATTTCCTTTGTTTAACTTAATTCCATTAAACATGAATTTAGAATTTCATTATCTTAAAGACTTAATGTAATATTCATTTAATTGGCATTCTACAAATGTAGGGAGATTACATCTAAGTTAAATAAAATTGAAATCATTATAGTTTATTCCAGGAATGTTCTTTTTCCTTCCTTTACATAAGGTTTAAAACTTCTCTTTAATACAATTCTAAAACTGTGAGTAATCTTAAAAGCATACTGAATGCTAGGTTCTGGAATATATTACAATTGTTTAATTTGTTTCAATCATAATTTAGAAAAGATCTTCCATAGCTTTCAAGGACTTTTCATTTGCTTTCTGAAATTCATTAATAGGATTATTAACCACCCTTATTTTAAGGCTATTGAAAGGTTTAAATTGGGGAAGCACAGGACAAACTGATTTTTAATTCCACAGCCTAGATGACTGTTTTAATCTGCCACACCTAGCCCCTCACTCAGAGCTCTGGCAAAGAGAAGGCCCAAGGCGCTGGGAAGGTTAAAGGGCTCAGGAAAACCTTTCCCTTTCCCAATTCCCAAATGCCCCACTCCCTTCCCTTCCCACACTTGCCCACATAACAACACCCCTCATTAACGTGGTACATTCATTACAATTGATGACCACATATTGGAGCACTGCCACTCGGTGGGGATCATAGTTTACATTATAGTTTAAATTCTCTCCCAAACAATTTTATAAGTTATGACAAGACATATAAAGGCCTGAACCTGACACTGCAACATCATTAAGCTTAATTCCAGTGTCCTGAAAAGGTCCCTTATTACACCTATTTTTCCCTCTTCCTCCCCTCAGAACCCTGGTGGCCACTGTTTCCTCATCAATGATAAAAGTTCTTCCATTACTAGAATCACAATAAGTCTGTAACAGAATAACAGTAAGTCTACTGTAGTCCATCATTCATTCCCTGATTGTGAGGATTCTGGAATGGTGATGTCCAGTCTGTCTCTAACTGAGAGGAGGCTTAGAGCCCAAGGGGCAGGTGGAGGGACTATCTTCTTGTAGCTGCAGACTCTGTCTGTTCTTTGGAATGGCTGTTGTCCATGCTCATCTCCTTGTCAGATGTCCTTGATGAGTCCAATGAACAGGAGAGTAGGTGTTGCAAATTTCTTGGGTTTCAGAGCCTAACTGGCACACAGAAAGCCCAAAACTATAAGTCTCTTGGACATAAACCTATCAATTCTATTACTAACTATAGGTTCAAATGCAATTGGCAGGAGAGCCATGTGTTTGGAAACTGCAACTGAGTCCAACTCGGTCACACTGGGGAGCATAAATTCCAAAGTAGGATCCAATGGCGGGGTGCCAAACTCCTCAGACATCAACCTAGCCTATAGTGTCTGGCTGTCTCCAGAGCTCTCAGGAACCCAGCTATTTGAGGCACTTATTTACTGTAGCAATCGGATCCTACTAGGACTTGCAGAAGTGTAACCTCTAGAATGATCTGCCCACTCACTTTGAAGTCTCTTAAACCATATAAACTCATTTGTCTTTACTGTTTCCCCCTTTTGGTCAATGTCTTTTTCCAGTTTCTTTGCTACTTGGTGCTTGGCAGTAATCCCTTGGTGTAAGGGAGCCTCATCCCTGGGCATTATGTCCCATGCCAGGGGGAAGATAGTGCATTTATATGTTGAGTTTAGCTTAGAGAGAGGCCACACTTGAGCAACGGGGAGGCTCTCCGGAGGTAACTCTCAGGCAGCCTATAACACTAAGCTCGGTTTCAATTTCAAAAGTAAAGGTTCATAAGTACAGTCATCAGTATCAATGGCCCATCAATGGCCCATGCTCTTTTTCTACTCACTGCCCCTATACTCAGGGGATTCTTGCCGTCCCATTAGGGAATGCAGCAGAACTGGACATTTAAGGTTCTCTTGGTTATTGTGTGATTCTTCACCCACTGTGACAATGCCCATGAACATCTAACCACACGCCTCACATACATGCCCCAGGTGAACCTCTTCCCATGAATCCCCCATCATTGTCACCCCACACTAATGACCCTCCCCTTCTACAGCTGGAGCCTTTCTTAGATCCAACATTTCCTCAAAAAATGAAGCCAATGAAATAACCAAACACAATTAATAAGAAAATGAAATGATAGTTTAAAAAATAACAAAAATTTTTAAAAATTGAAAAAAAAATTTAAAAATTTTTCATTATGCCTTCCATCACTATAACATCTGTTGTCTTGTATGTACAGTGACATTTTCTTCCATTTATTCCCCTAGTGTCTTATTTTCTTCATTTTATCTTCAGAGAATCTTTAGGTTATAGAAAAGCCATGTGGAGAATATAGGGTATTCCCATATACTCAATATCCTCCCCCTTTTCCTGTTTCCCCTATCAATAACATTTTACATGTGGATGGTACATTCCTTACAATTGATGTACAAATATTGAAGCATTGCTACTAACCCTGGTCAATGATTTACATTATGGTTTATAATTTGGACCCTACCCTTTTATAAATTTTGATGACATTTAACAAGGCCTGTATCCATCACTGTAAGACCATGTGGAACAATTCCATCACCCCAAAAATGCCCCAAGTTCCACCTATTTTATTTCTCTCTCACCTCCCCTTGGGACCTGGGCAAGCATCATGCTTCACTCCTTCAAGAACGAGATTCATAGTTGCTTACAACAACACTGAGGGCTCCATATACTGGCCTGTCCTCCCATTTAAGCACTGCCTACAATCTCAAGAGACTCCTGCCACTCTATTTGAGAACACAGCAGGACTCCCCAGGAGGCCACCCCTTCCCTCTCATTATGTGGGTCTCCACCCTCTGATAACACATACTACGATGGGATGAACACTCACACACTCCCTAGAAGCCTGCCTCAGGTGGGCCCTGTCCTGCATGCTCCCCACCTCCAACACCCTAAACCAATAACTCTCCCTTCCATATTTGCCAAAATAACATTCTCAATGTTGTCATTTCAACCACATACCCACAAATGCCAATGTGTTCACCTGCTCCCTCCCCCAACCCTCTCCCCAGTTCCATGTACAGTCCAACCCACCCTCCCCTCCCCAACCCCTCACAAACCAGCACCACCCAACCCAACAGCATCACTGCACTGCTGTCACACCCATGCACTACACAACTAATCCCCAGAGTTCATCTGTTCCCTCCTCCAATCCTTGCCCCAGTTCCATGGACAGGACAGTGCAACACACCCCCACCCCACCCCCTCACAGACCAGCACCACCCATCCCAATAGCCTCGCTGTACCACCGTCATGCCCATCCACTGCACAGCTACACCCTTCCACCTTATCATCACTTTTCCCCATAAGGGCACTGGCTCACATCCCTCTACACCATGGCTGACAGACACTTAAATTTAAGCAAGGATTAAAATAAAGTTGTCATTTACTGGCAAAGCAGCTGTGTTTCATGGATAGGGCACTGCCCTTGGAGTTTCCACTCCCAGGTGAGGATCCAGATCTGAGTCATATTAAGTTGTGAGATCTCAGGCAAGACCCTGGACCTTTAATTAACCTTCCCAAGCATCTACACTACATACTTTATATACATTAAGTCATTCATAGACAAATGTCATAGTTGATTTACTATCCTCCTCCTCAGGTGGAAAAACTGAGGTACAGAATTCTATGTGCAACAATGACAAAAAATAGAAGTAAACTTCATCAGAAGTCAAAAGTTTTGTCAGTCAAAGGACGTTATCAAGAAAGTGAAAAGAACCTACAGAAATAGTTGCAAATCTTATTTCCAGTATGGGTTTAAATAGCCAGTATGTATAAAAGAACACCTACAACTCCACAACAAAAAGAAAAACAACCCAACTAAGAATGGGCAAAGGACTTGAACAGATGATTCCCAGAGGATATATCAAATACCAATAAGCACAGGAAAAGATATTCAAAGTCATTGTTCATTAGGGAAATTCCTATAGAACATATGGTATCTGCAGGGCCAGCATTTGTGACTCCATGGAGGTTGAAATGATCTGGAAGATGTCAAGAAGACACTGGCAATTTTGGAAATTTAGGTGAGATACAGAACAAATGGGAGGCACCATGGGAACTTGTCATTGAATTTTAGAACCATTTGTAGGCTGATTATTACAAGTTACTTTAGGTTGCCATTAACTACAATTCTTTTCTTCTACTGTCTTTGCTATTCTTCTTACAGTAAGAAGGGTGGCCCAGCAGCAGCTCATACTGTACTTGTTAATCTACAAACTCCACTCTACCCTCCTGCCCAAGGCCAGAATACTCCCTGAGTAATTCATGGTTAAACATCAATGTGCTCACAGATACTCTGTGACCTCTGAGCTTCCAAGGAATAAAAGATAGTGGAGCTTCCCAAAGACCAAGAAGATGAGGTGGCCCATCTAATGCTGAGGTGAGGTCACTATTCTTTGTCTAGGATATAAATATTACCTTTCTTGTTTCTTTCTCTTTCCACTGACTTCAGATAAGGATATCTAATTATGTATATTTGATATATACAATTTTCTAGCAGGGGAAAGTGTCAAATGGGGTCCTCTTCAAACTGACCCCTTCTTTAAAAGGGCATCCACAAAAGGCAGCAGATTATAAACTCCATGGTAGGGGTCTTGACCTCAGCAACTTTTTTTCCTCCACTGATTAAGAATTTTGTAATCGCAAAGTGAAATAGACTTGAGGGATTTATGTTTAATCAAAGCATGTGCTCTGCCACAGATGTCCCTCCACTGGCTTATAGGGCCTTTGACTTGACCACTGTTTCCTTTCCCGCCTGTTCTTCTAAAGCACCAAGGGAACAAAGTACCTGAGCAAACACTACACAGCATGATCCAATATGGAGTTTTCATTTCTGTAACTGGGAATGACTCTAAGTGGAGGCAGAAACAGCACATATTCTGGAAGCAGTCACTCTTGAGGAAATATCTGCATAAGAAAATCAGAGCATTCTTCCTGGCTTTGTCTGGAGAGTCATCCTGTTCCCATATCCTGGAAGAAATGAGGATTGGGGTATGGTTAAAAAAAGAGATTTTCCAGGTAAAGAACTAGGTTTTACAAGCATCAGTGTTCCCTTAGGTGGCAAGAACTCTGTGTACAGGGACTGGGGACTGTCTATGTGTAAGTCTGAGTGGTGTGCTTGGGAATGTGGGGGCAGGGGAGGGGGTGTGAGTGTGGGTCCTGGAGAGGGGCAGTGGGATGCATATCCTTGAACACACTTCTAGCCTCCACTCTACACCCAGAACCCAAATCCAAGGATTAGGAATAAAACCTGAACTTGCTCTCAGTTGAGAGGGATTGCTGTCCAGCTGCCACTCAGTACTTCCCAAGGCCTGGCAGGCTTTCTGGAGGACTTGTGTGAAGGGGCTACTGCCTGGCTTCTTCCACACACTGGCTCTCACACGCCTGCTGACTTGGTCTCCTGGAATGAACCAGGCCCAGCACAGAGTCTCTGGACCACAGGACCCAGGGCTCCCTGCTCCTTTCAGCACCCACAGCTCCAGTGAGACAGGTCAGCCCTGTCCCCCACACTCTACCACCCCCCTCCCTGTGAACTTTCCTCAGGCCACACAAGTTTTCCTGTACTGGGTCACTTGGACATGCATAAATGTTTTCTTCCCTCCCTCCCCCAGCTGCCAACACTGTTCCAGAACAAGTCTGGTTCCAGAAATTATTCTGTACTCATTCAAGAAAACAAGACTTGGGAAGAAAAAGAGATGAAGAGAAAGAAGAGGAAATGTGGAGCAGGTCAGAAGAAGAGGGGAAGAGAAACAAGTGCATATGGACGCCACTGCTTTTCTAGCTATCTTTTTGGTATTTCAGGAAATTTGGCAAAACGGAGGGGAACACTAGGTAACTGTGATTAACATTTTATGTGAACATGCAAGTGGAGCTAGGAACTAGCTGGTGAAAATAGGCACAGGAGGTAAAGGATGCCCTAACAACTTCTACCCAGGGGACAGAAACACTTTCCATAAAAGCACCTAAGTTGCTCGGCCATCCAGCCAATGGCTCCTTAATTTGGGCAAGAGGGCTGTAGGTGCCTGTAGGGTCACCGTATACAGCTTCCTCTTCCATTACTCTCTGTGCCTTTCCAGATTCTGGAACTTGTGTTTGTGTTCCAGATCTTAGTATCAACAGCTACGAAGACCATGCATGAACTGAAGGCCTTTGTCAGACCCTCAGAGGAGCTGGTGTTTGCAGACTGAAAGGCATAATTCCCTGAAATGGGGACACCTCAATACTCAACCCCTTATATCCATTCTTTAATCAGCTGATTTAGTGAAAGTCTGGTTTTTAGTTTGACAGATTTAAAGGGAGGTTTAGAAAGAGACTTTACTTTTAATATTAGGTATCATTATATTAAACAATATTTATCTCCTACAAGTTTTCTTAATATTTATCAAGCACCCTAAAGAGAGTTAGAACTTCCTGAATTATCCTATGTCTGTCTCCCTAGTAGCTTTCACCAAAGACACTCCCTCTCTCATACAACCCCATTTAGTCATAGTGGAACAAGTGTAAATGTAAACCTTAGCATCTGTCCTCAGGCCAATGTCTTTCTAAACACTACCTTTACTGAACACTGTTCACTCAGCTGGAAGGGAATGTGGGAACAATATGACTCAGGGTCTAACAGTATAACTTGGACTTCCCTGTCTTTTATACATGCAAATCAATTTTGTTTGGTATAAAATTAATGGCTCCATTTTCTTCTGACACAATGTATTCTCTTCAAAAACCTTGATGAGGATCTAATTTTCTATCTATTGTGCTAAATGCACAAACGATTTTTTCTTTTTCTGGAAAGCCCATCAATTCTACTAGACTATATATTGTCATTATGTTCATTCTCATTCAGTGCTCAAAGCATTCCTTCTATTTACAGACAAAAATGATACCTTTAAATTTATTTCAGGTCTCTGCTTTGGTTTTGTCTTTTCATGTGCACCAGTTATTCACGTATTGGCTCTTCCATACCTATCATTAGCTTTTGACACTTTTTCTCAAATCTTTAAAAAAATTTTATTTTCTCTTGAATATTTTTTTCTCTCATCAACTTCTATTTCTTATAAGGCATTATCATTCACTGTGTTTCTTCTAGCTTGCATTACATTTTGAAGTGATTTTTCCTTTTTTTCCATATTTTTTCCACATTTCTGTCCCTTCAATTTTTATTATCTGATGTCTTTTCATATCTTGCTTCATTTTCTTAATGCCTAACGCCTTGTTTTTTGAAAAACTACACCATAAAGGACATTGAAATGAGGATTTTTCATTTCATTGTGTGCTGTTACTCTGCATTTATTCCTTTTTTGCCCTTTATTACCTTTGTATGTCAATTGACATATTTTTTCTATTGGTCATTTTATATGATTTTTTTCCCCTTGAATTTGTAGTCAGTATTATGATTCAGAACAGCTTTCCAAACCTCACAGAGCTGTCTCTCCTGTAGTTTCTGTACAATGCACAAGACATGGCAGCTTAATTCTGGGTATTTCCTGGTTCCATATTTCTCCCACTCTTAAATATACACCTTTGTTCTGTCTCTGTGGTACCAGTCCTTTTCATTCTGCATCTGATTATTGCCTTTTAACCCAATATTAAGTTGTTTTTCTAAAATGGAACAACTGCCATCATCTTGCCAAAATCTAGTCATAACCCTCAAATGTGCATATATTTTCAGGATCATTTAGTTTTGGAGGTGTTTTCAGTTATATGTCTTAAAATGTAATTCATTTCTGAATTAATTTTGTTTAAAAGTATTTTATCTAATAATTAACTTTTAGTTTCTTTTGTTTTTTAAAATTTATTTCTCTCCCCTTCACCGCCTCCCCCAGTTGTCTGCTTTTTGTGTCCATTCACTGTGTGTTCTGTGTCTGCTTTTATTCTTGTCAGCAGCACCTGGAATCTGTGTCTCTTTTTGTTGCATCATCTTGCTACATCAGCTCTCTGTGTGTAGCACCATTCCTGGTCAGGATGCACATTTTTCGTGCTGAACAGCTCTCCTTTCAGGGTGCACTTCTTGCCCATGGGGCTCCCCTATGCGGCAGACACCCCTGCATAGCATGGCACTCCTTGCGTGTATCAGCACTATGTGTAGGGCAGCTCATCACACAGGTCAGGAGGCCCTGGATTTGAACCTTGAACCTCCCATATGATAGACAGATGCCCTAACTATTGGGCCAAATCTTCTTCCCTTTAGTTTCTTATTATTACTCTTGAAACTGAAGGTAAGTTCAAGTCAATTCAAAGAGGATTACTATCAATTTGTGATGCTAAATATAAACTCCAACATAACCTTACAAATAAAATATCTAAAAAACATACTGAAAAAGAAATAAGAATGGGAAAAAACTGTTTCACTGCAAAAGATCAACTATACACAAAAGAAGGCAGGAATGGAGGAAATAAGGGGGGAAAGTACAGGATGTATAAGAAATGAATTTAAAATGCCTAAATAAATCCTGCTTTTCAAAATACTTGCTTCAAAATAAATAGATTTTAAGGTGTACATTCAAGAGACTTAAATCTTTGGACTGTCCATGTCCCAGCTGGGCTTTGAATCTCAACAGTTCATTGGACTCACCCAGTACAACTCACTAGGAAATGATGGCACAATAATGATGGGTTGATGGCACAACAACCATCCCAGGAACCATAAAGAGTCTACAACTGTAAGCAAGATATTCTCATGCATCTCGATCTATGGGAGCAAAGCCCCCTCTCAATTAGAGGTGGAATGGGCATCACCATCCCAGAATCCTCAGCACTGGGGGAATGAACTATGGACTAAAGTAGACTTACTGGTATCCTACTGTAGACTTATTGTGATTCTAGCAATGGAAGATTTATATCATTGATGTGAAGGCAGTAGCCATTAGAGGTTCTGAGGGAAAGGAGAGGGAAAAACAGATGTAATATGGGGGCATTCTTGGGACTTGGGAATTACCCTAAATGACATCGCAATACAGATACAGGCCATTCTATATCTTCCCATAACTATAAAAGTGTGTGGGAGAGAATATAAATTACAATGTAAACTATAATCCATGATTAGAAGCAATGGTCCAAAATATGTTCATGAATTGTAACGAATGTACCACACTGATGAAGAATGTTAATGTTGGGAAATTTAGGAGGTGTAGGGAATGGGGCATACAGAAATCCCCTATATTTTTAATACATCATTTATGTAATCTAAGTATCTTTTAAAAAATAAAGAAATAGATTAAACTCACTCATCAAAATACACATATTGGCAGAATGTATTTTAAAAATACTTCAGAGAAGTGGACTTGGCTCAATGGATAGAGCATCCACCTACCATGTGAGAAGTCCAAGGTTCAAACCCAGGGCCTCCTTGACCTATGTGGAACTGGCCCATGTGCAGTGTGATGCACGCAAGGAGTGCCATGCCACGCAGGGGTGTCCCCTGTGTAGGGTAGCCCCATGTGCAAGAAGTGCACCCTGTAAGGAGAGACACCCAGCACCAAAAAAAGTCCACCCTGCCCAGGAGTGGCACTGCACACACTGAGAGCTGATGCAAGATGATGCAACAACAACAACAACAACAATAACAACAAAAGAGACACAGATTCCCAGTATCACTGACAAGAATAGAAGCAGACACAGGGGAACACACAGTGAATGAACATAGAGAGTAGACAACTGGGGTTGGGGTGGGAGGGGAGAGAAATAAGTAAAAATATATATTTAAAAAATACTTCAAACAACTATGGCATTTTAAAGACACTCATTTTAGATCCAAAGAAACAAATAGTTTGAAAGTTTTGAGAAGAAAAAAATATTACATATTAAGAGTAACTAGAAGAGAGCAGGATGGCTAAACTACTATCAGAATAAAATAGCCTTGTAGTCCAAAATTACAACAAAAGAAAATGGAGGATACTATATATTAAGAAAAGGGTCAATCCACCAGAAGGTATAGTAACAAACAACATAAATGCACAGAGCCACAAAATACATGAAACAACATTGGCAAAACTGAAAGAAGAAATAGTTACATAATAATAGTTGGAGACTTCAAAACACCAGTTTCAAGAATCAATCAGGGAAGCAGATGTGCCTTAACTGATAGAGCATCTGCCTACTATATAGGAGGTCAGGGTTCCATAACCAGGGCCTCCAGGCCCACGTGGTAAGCTGGCCCATGCACAGTGCTGCCACAGGCAAGGAGTGACATGCCATGCAGGGGTGTCCCTCATGTAGGGGTGCCCCATGCACAAGGAGTGCACCGCTCAAGGAGCACCACCCCACATGAAAAACACAGCCCACCCAGGAGTGCCACCACACACAAGAGAGACCTGATGCAGCAAGATGAGGCAACCAAAAGAGACACAGATTCCCGGTGCCATCTGAGAAGAATACAAGCAGACACAGAAGAACACATAGCTAATTGACACAGAGAACAGACAATGGAGGGGAAGGGGAGAGAAATAAAATAAATCTTTAAAAAAAAAGAATGAGTCAATCATCAAGACAACTTCAGAATGGAAACTGAGGATGTGAACAATACTATAAACAAACTGGACATAACATATATAGAACACCACTCAACAATAGATTACACATTCTTCTAAAGCATCCATGGATCATTTTCCAGGCTAGACCATCTATCTATTAGGGCACAAGACAATAAAAATTAAAAGACAGAAACCACACAAAATCCTTTCCTACCCCAATGGATCTATATAAAAATCAACAGAAAGAAAACTGAAATTGTACAATTAAGTAGAAACTATATGACCCATTTTAAAATAACCAATGGGATAATTTACCAAAATCCACCTACAAAGAAAACCAGGAAATTCTTAGAGAAAAAATTTTTTTAAATGTCCAAAAAACTTTGGAAAGGAGCAAGGCACTACTCATTGGAAAACTTATAACTATAAATTCTTACATTAAGGAAGAATGATATTTAATCAATTACCTTTCCTCATATCTTGAGGAAAGAAGAGAAAACTAAACAACATTAGTAGGAGGAAGGAAATAATAAAGACTAGAGACAAGGGAGATAAAGCACAGAAAAACAACTGAGAGGATCAATGAAACCAAAATTTGGTTCTTTGCAAAGATTAATAAAATTGACAAACCTTTATCCAGACAGACAAAGAAAATGAGAGAAGATGCAAATAACTATTTAAGGAATGAAAGTGGGAACATTAACACTCATCTGGCAGAAATTAAAAGGGTTATAAGAGAATACTATGAACATTTATATGTCAAGAAACTAGATAATCGAGAAGACATGAACAAATTCCTAAAACATAAAAATAAACTGCTCTGACTCAAGAAGATATAAAAGATCTTAAGAGACCTATGAAAGCAAAGAGATTGAATAAATAAAAACCTCCCATCAAGGAAAGGTCAAAGTCCAGATGGCTTCAGGGAGAATTGTACCAAACATTCAAACAAGAATTAATGCCAATCCTTCCCAGACTCTTCCAAAAAACTGAAGAGGTAGGAATTCTTCCTAACTCATTCCATAAGGCGACTATTGTTCTGATACCCAAACCAGAGAGACACATCAAAAGAAAACAAAGAACAACTTCCATATGAATAGAGAAGCAAAAACTTCCAACAAAACGCTGGCAAATCAAATCAAACTACATATATTATAAGGATTATACCCCATGGCCAAGGGTGACTTATCTCCAGAATGCAGTGGTGGGCCAACCTAAGAAAAACAGTTACTATAGTAACACCACATTAAAAGAACGGTGGGGGAAATCTATGATCACTTCAATACCACAGAGAAGGCTTTAATGAAATCTACCATGATTTCATAATAAAATTGCTCAGAAAAATAGGAATGAAACAACAAGCAAATACAAAAACTCACAGCTAACATTGTAGTCAATGTGAGAAACAATGAAAGCTTGCAATGAAAGAACAAAACCTGAGGCCAGGAACAAGACAAGGATGCCCACTGTTACCACTTCTACTCAAAATTAAACCGGAAGTTCTAGTGAGGGTTATTAGGCAAAAAAAGAGAAAGGCATTCAAATCAGAAATCAAAAACTACCACTATTCTCAGATCATATGATCCTTCATATTGAAAATCCCAAAAAAGCCATAAGAAATCTACTAGAGGAAATAACATCAGAAAAGTTGCAGGGTATAAGGTAAACACTAAAAAAATCAGTTTTGTTTTTCCATTCCAGGAAAGAACACTCTGAAATGGGCATTAAACATCAATTCCAGTAGCTGCAACACCTAGTCTGCAGTTCACTGGTGTCACCCAGGATAACTAACAAGGAGGTGGGGATGGACAACCACCATACCAAGGAACTGAGAGAGTCAACAACTGCAAGCAAGAGAATCCCATCCATCAGCCATATGGGATTGAAGCCTCCTCTCAATTAGAGATGAAGTAGGTATCCCCATCCCAGAATCCTCAGGATTGGGGAATAAAATATGGATGAGAGTAGATTTACTAATATTCTACTATACACTTACTGGTATTCCAGCAATGGAAGAAATTATATCATTGATGTGGAGACAGTGGCTGCTGGAGGTGCTGAAGGCAGAGAAAGGGAAAAAGAGGTGTAATATGGGGGCATTTTTGGAACATGGAATTGTCTTTACTGACACTGCAAAAACAGATACAGGCCACTATATATCCTAAAGAATTGAATGAGAGTGAGTAGAAAGAATGTAAACTATAATCCACGCTTCATGGCAATGCTCCAAATGTGTTCATCAATTGCAATGAATGTACCACATTAATGAAAGAAGTTGTTAATGTGGGGAAGGGTGGGAGGTGTGTGGACTGGGGCATTTGGAAATCCCTTATATTTTTTGTGTAACATTTTCTGTAACCTAAGTACATTTGAAAAAATAAAAAATATCTTTTAAAACATTCCATTCACTATAGCCTCTAAAAGAATACCTGAGAATGAATGTAAAGAGATGAATGACCTATACACTGAAAACTGCAAAGCACTTAATTAAATTTGACCTAAATTATGACCTAATTCATTTTAATTAATTAAAGATCATCTAAATAAATGGCAAGATACTGTGTCCTTCTTTCAGATGTAATATTGTTACCATTTCAGAACTATCTGAAGTGATCTACAGATTAAATGCAATCCCCACGCTGTGGGGAAGGCAACACATTTACATGCTGAGTCTGGCTTCGAGACTGGCCACATCTGAGCAACATGGAGGCTCTCAGGAGGGAACTCTTAGGCACCCTGCAGCTCTAGGCCTTGCTCTTATTTCAGGTGCACAGGCTCACAAGCATAGTCATTAGTATCAAGGGCTCATTGTTGGACTTTCCTTCTTTTTTGGTCTTTGCTGTTGCACTTGGGGGATTGTTGGTGTTCTTTTAGGGACTGTGATAGAGCTCCCCTGACTAGGAACTCAGCACTCCCTCAGTTGTTGTTTTTAATTGTAACAGCTATGAAAATATCCAAACATTTTTATGTACCCTGGATATATGCCCTGAAGAACTCCCTGCCAACCATGTGTTCCCTGTCAGTAACATCCCACACCAGTATTCCTCCCCTGCCATTGCTGAACCTCTCTGTGATCCAAAACTTCTTCAAAAATGAAGCCCAATATATTGCCAGGTTCCATTAATAGTAAAATGGAATATAGTGATGAGGTTAAAGGTTAGATATAGAATAGATATTTAGAAAACTTCAGGTAAAAATAAATTGGGGTATCAAAAATTTTAAAATGCAAAAGTTGTATTTTTGATGTTTTGCCTTCCATCACTGCAATAAGTGTTGCCCTGTATGCAAACTGGCAAGGCAACTTCTTCTGCCGAGGGATTACTACCAAGGACCAGCTGATGATGTAACTAGAAAATGACCTTCAATAAAAGGGTCAACTCGGACCAGCAGAATATCTCAGTCTACATATAATAGCAGTAGTTAAAAATGCTTTTTGACCTGAATAAAAGGGGGAAATGGAAAGGACAAATGAGTTTATATGGCTATGAGTCTCCAAAAGGAGCCGGGAGGTCATCAGAGGGGTCGCCCTTATGCACACCTCAGCAGAGTCCCAGAGACAGATAAAGAAGATACAACCCCAGGTATTGGTTCTTCTGAGGGCTACAGGGACCAACAGCTTCTATGGTCACGGCAGATGGAGTTCAGTGCCATGTCAGTTGGCCCTACTTTGGAGTTTGTGTTTCTGTGTGATGGAGCTGGACTCAGATCTGATCTTTGTCCCCAAGCCTCTCTTGTTACTTTTACCGGATCTGTAGTTGGTGCTGGGGTTTAGTGTATACCCAGGGGACCTGAGTCTCTGGACTGTCCATGGGATAGCCAGGCCCTGAGCCTCAATAGATTTGCAACTCCTGCACTCTGGTTTACTGGACTTACCCCACTCAGCTATCATGGAGGTGAAGAAGGTCAACCACCACACCAGGGAGCCAAGAGTGCCTATAACTGAAAGCAGAATTGCATCCAGCATCCATGTGGAATCTAAGCCCCCTCTTGACATAGATGTGCAGTGGACACAACTATTCTAAGATCCACAGGATGGAGGAATAGAGTATGGATCAGAGTGGACTTACTGATATTCTATTCATGAACTATTGTGATTAGTAATCGAAGAAAATGTGACATTGGTGTGGAGAAAGTGGCCATGGTGGCTACTGGGGGCAGGGAGTGGGGGGAAGAGATGTGATGTGGGCACATTTTCAGGGGTTGGAGTTGTCCTGGGTGGTGCTGCAGGGACAGTTACAAGACATTGTATGTCCTCCCATGGCCCACTGGGTGGATTGTGGGAGAGTGTGGGCTATGGTGTGGACCATTGACCATGAGGTGCAGCGGTGCTTACAGATGTATTCACCAAGTGCAATGAATGTCTCATGATGATGGAGGAGGTTGTTATAGGGGGAGAATTAGAGTGAGGGGGATGGAGGGTATATGAGAACATTAAAAAAAATAAAGACAAAAAAATGAAGAAAAAATAACTAAATGTAATACCTACCAAAATCTCCGCAATCTTATTTTAGGAATGGAAAAAGTTGATCCTCAAATTCATATGGAATAGCAAAGTACCAACTCGCTAAAACAATCTTTCAGAAGTCTCTAACTATATAATAAGCACACGCAACCAAGATATCATCCCAAATTATACAACATAACATAAAAAGAACTAGAAAAATCTGATCTATTCTCCAGGGGAAAAAACAATCAGCCAATACATTCCCAAATGAACCACAGAAGGAATTATGTGACAAAGCACTCTCTGCTCAGTGAGAAAGGTAAATCCTCTTGGAATGAAAGAAAAGATAGTTCTCAACAAAGAAACATAAACAACAACAAAAATGTAAAAGGAAACTTTAGACCTATATAAAAAATATCCAAAATTCAAGGACAACTAGCAAGATGGTGACAGAGCAAGGAGCTCCTAGAGTCAGCTCCTGCTACAGGGCAGTTAGTAATCACACAGCACTATCTAAAGCACCTGTTTGGGTGCGCCAGGAAGCCAGAAGAGCATCCTGCAACATCCTTGAAAGAATGGAAGGAAGGAGACTGCCCATCTGCAGAGAAGATTCAGAAACAGAGCACCCCATGCCCTGGAGGCTGGTGCCCATCCTCCAATGGAGGCACAAGCCACCTGGGGAGCTATTCTGCAGCTGAAATAGGAAGCTCCACTTCCCAAAAATGGAGAAGGAAATGGTAGTTGGGCACCAACTTCAGCTCCTGATGAGTACATTCAGAGGGCTACAGTATATAATCCTAAGAACAGCTAAAGTTTGAACCTGACCAAGTCAGAAAGAGGCTGGGAACTGCCAGCTTAACTCCATGCCAGGCACAAGGAGAAGCAGGACAGAATAAAAATCCCAGTGCTGGTTCAGCGCCTTTCCATCCAGATCAGATTGCAGCTCTAGCAAAGGACCCAGCCTCACCTCCAGCAGGCAGGAAGCTGGGGGACCTGCATTAGCCTCTTTGGGAAATTACCAGCCAAGTTGACATGCCAGTGAATATCCTACTATAGCAGCATAAGCTGCCCCAAGAGCTACCCTCTGGCTAGAAATGGAAGCTCCATTTTCCCAAAAATAGGGGAGGAAGAGAGCTGGCCACTGATTTCAGCTACTGATTAGAGTCTAACCCTAAGAATAGCTAAAGGATGAACCTGTCCAAGTTGGAAAGAGGCTGGTGGCCACCATTTTAACCCCACCCCCAGCATGAGGGGAAGTCAGGCTGACAGAAAGTCTCGGTGAGCATAGGGATCAGTTTCTTGCATCCAGATCAGCCTGCAGTCCTATCCTAGGCTTCAGCCCCACCTCTGGCAGGGAGGAACCTGGTGGGCCCTGCACCAGCCTATCCAGGTAACTGCAGGAACCTTTAGCTGACACGGACTGAATAACCAGAAGTGTACCAGGACAACTGCGGTCATCTTGGACCTGCAACGCATAGATTGCTGCCCACGCCTGCAGCTCTGTCCCTGCCCAGGCAGGGTTGAAAGGGGCATGAAGCTTCATCAGTCTCTCTGGGCAGTTACAGTCTAGGCCTGTATGACTTGAATTATTCCACACAGCTGTGATTCTGTCCCTACCCCTGGCAAAGGAGAAAGTTGAGAGAAGATTCATAGGTCCCTGGGTAATGAGGGCAGCTTAAGCATCTACAGCTTAGAGCACCAACTACATCCTTGGCTCCTACTGCACAACCAGCAAAGGAGAAAGGGCGGCAAGCCATAAACTAAAGAGAAAACCTACACCCAGAATAAATACCCTACTACTCCAGATGCCAAGACAACAACAAAAAATTATAATCCACACCAAGGAACAGGAAGATATGGACCAGCTAAAGGAACAAGATAACATTCCAAATAACAGAAAGGAGTTGAGACAACTAATCATAGAAGTTCAAACAAACCTCCTTAATAAATTCAATGAGATGGCTAAAGAGATTAAGGATATTAAGAAGACATTGGAGGAGCACAAAGAAGAATTGGAAAGCATACATAGCAAATTAGCAGATCTCAGAATGAAAGGTGCAATCAATGAAATTTAAAAACATTGGAACCATATAAAGCAGATTTGAGGAGGCAGAAGAAAGGATTGGTAAGCTGAAAGAAATGGACTCTGAAAGTGAACATACAGAAGAACAGATAAGGAATGGAAAAAACTGAACAAGGAATCAGGGAACTAAATGACAGCAAAAGATGTGCAAACATACATGTCATGGCTGACCCAGGGGAGAAAAGAAGGGAAAAGGGGCAGAAGGAATATTTGAAGAAATAATGGTAGAAAATTTCCCAACCCTATTGAAGGACATAGATATCCATGTCCAAGAAGCACAATGTACTCTCACCCAAAAAAATCCAAATCAGCCAACTCTGAGACACATACTAACCAGAATATCTGATGCCAAAGACAAAGAGAATTCTGAGATCACCAAGAGAAAAGCAAAGCATAACAGAAAGGATACCCAATAAGATTAAGTGCTGATTTCCCTTCAGAAACAAGGGAGGCAATAAAACAGTGGCCTGATATATTTAAGATACAAGAGAAAAACTTCCAGCCAAGGATCTTATATCCAGCAAGACTGTCTTTCAAAACTGAGGGTGAGATTAGAATATTCACAGATAAACAGAAACTGAGAGAATTTATAACCAACAGACAAGATTTTCAAGACATACTAAAGGGTATGCTAGACCCTGACAAGAAAAGACAGGAGAGAGAGGCCTTAAAGGGAGTCTAGAAATGAAGATTATATCAATAAAAGTAACTAAAAGAGGAAAAGAATGGTGAAAATAAAATATGGCAGATAAAACTCAAAAAGTCAGGAAAAACCTTAACCAATGATGCAAGGCACTTGTATTCATAAAACTGCAACTCAATGTTAAAAAAAAGTTTAGAAAGTTGTAAATAACTGGAAGAATATTCCATGCTCATGCATTGGAAGACTAAATATCATTAAGATGTCAATTCTACTCAAATTGATATACAGATTCAATGTAAGCCTGATGAAAATTCCACCAGAATTTTTTTAAATTAAAAACACAATTATCAAATTTATTTGGAAGGGTAAGGGATCCTGAATAGCCAGAAACATCTTAAAAAGGAAAAGCAAACTCTCACCTCCAGACTTTAAATCATACTTCCTAGCTATTGAGCTTTATAAAAAGCATGGTACCACCATAAAGACAGACACATAGACCAATGGAATCAATTTGATGATTCAGAAACAGACCCTCACATGTATGGTCAAGCCATTTTTGACTAGCCTGTCAATCCCACACAGCTCGGGCAGAATAGTCCATTCAACAAAGAGTGCCGAAAGAACTCGATATCCATAGTCATAAGAAGGAAACAGGATCCCTATCTCACACCTTACCCAAAAATTAATTCAAAATGGACCAAAAACCTAAAAACAAAGGCAAGAATGATAAAACTTCTAGAAGAAGTTGTAGGAAAGTATCTTCAAGACTTGGTAGCACATGGTACATTCTTCAAGGAGATAAGGGGGGGACTGAGGTGGACTACTGATGGTTAATGTACATAGAAGTTTTAATTAGCTTTGCTGTGAAAGTGTGGAAATGTATAGAGTGGATGGCAACACATCGAGAGTAAAAGCTAGTTTATAAATGGGGATGTGGCTGAAAATGGTAGTCCAGATATGAAATGTCAATTGACAGAATGCTAAAGAATAATCTAGGAACTGAATAATATGGTAAACCAAGAAGTAGATGAGAACTGCATTTGATGGTACAGATGCAAGAGTGTCCTTTGTTAGCTAAAGCAAATGTACATCACTACTGTAAGGTCGTGGGAATGTGGAGAAGAATGGGAAAAATACAACTGGACTGACCCATGGACTCCAGTTAGCAGTAATAATATGATATTAATGCAGCTATGCCAAAGATGTACTGTGTTAATAATGGGGCAGTATGGAAAATGTGTGCCAAATGTACACTATGGTCATGGTAACAATCAGATATAATCTTGTCTGTAACAAATGTTCAGATATAGGGGTGTTTGGGAATTCTGTACATGCGCATGATTGTGTTAAAAGTTTACAACTTCTGCCATAAAAATATACTTCAAGAAAAATAATAGAGTGGGTTGAGGGAAAAATACACCAAATGTAAGATAAGGACAATAAGATTTTGACAATAATCTTTCATAATTTGTAAGAAACATCTCACGAAAATGCAAGGTATTGGTGGAGGGTTGATGTATGGGACCCCTGAATGATGTTATACATGTTTGCTTTCTAACTTCACAATTGTTACCATACTTATAAAAATAATAGGGTGGGTTGGGGGAAAATACTTTGGTTAGTAGTAATATTGTGACAATGCTCTTTAATTGTTAGTTAAAAATGTTTAACAATTCAAGGCACTGGTGATAGGGTGAGGTATGAGAGTCCTGTATGATGTTATATATATTTGTTTTGTAAATTCACAACTATGATTATACACTTAGTGTCTATGTATGCTTATGTATGAGTGGTATACTTTAATAAATTAAAGAAAAATTTTTTAAAGCATGGGACACAGAGTTCATCACTCTCTTTTCTGGGGAACAGGGCTGGAAGGAGATTATCTGGGGAGTTAGGCAAGCTAAAATTAGATTTCATTTATAAAACAAAGTCTAAAAATTAGGTATGTGTTCTTATCACCATTTTACAGATAACGGATAGGTACAAAGATTTCAAAGTATTTTTCCTGAAGTGACCCACCAAGTACATGTCAGGATCTAAGTACAGGGAAGTCTGACTTAAGGTAAACCACTGTGGAAATGACTTCACAAGAGTCACAACTCCATCCAAGTTGGGCTGCCCTCAAAGCCCATGGTGAGCCTCAACGACATCCAAGGGCTGCAAATGTGATGGTCTGAAACCACCTACCCAGCCAGGAGGGTCGTCATAGAGATGCTGGAAAGAGACACCGTCTCCACTCTTTACAGTCTCTTAAATAAATGAGTGCATGGTGACTGTTTATGTGACTCTGTGTTAGGCACAGAGCAGGGAGAGATGAATGTAAACCTTATGGGAGTGATTTACAATCCAGTGAGTCAGAGATAAAGAATCAGCAAACACAACTTGAAGAAGAGGGGTCAGTGCTAGGATAACAGAGCAGGTAAGAGAGATGCTGGGAGTGGATAAAGTTCAACCTGCTGCCCACATAGGATGTCCCAGGTTTGGTTCCTGGTGCCTCCTAAAAACAAACAAGCAAACAAATGAATAAACCAAGTCAAGGGAGCCTATGTGGCTCAGTGCTTCAGTGCCAGCTTCCTACATACAAGGTCCCAGGTTCAATGCCCAGTCCTGGTACCTCAAACAAACAAACAAAAAAGGTTACCTAAGTGAGAGAAGACAAGACTGGAGCTGGGGGTCAAAGGAGGAGGAAGAAGCAGCCAAGTGGCAAGGGGCTATTTCCACATCAAGGAAATAGCCAGTGACAAGTGGAGAAGGAAGACAGAGCTTGATCACTGCATGACCTCCAAGGGAGGTGGGCATGGCAATAAACCCATTAAAAATGGGCAAAGCGTTTAAATAGACATTTCCACAAAGAAGATATACAAATGGCAAAGAAGCATATGAAAAGATGCTCAAGTCCATTAGCCATTAGGGAAACGCACATCAAAGCATGATGAGCTATCCTTCACACCCATTCAAAAGGCTATTATTTTTAAAATTGGAAAATAGCAAGTGCTGGGAAGGATGCATAGAAATAAGAAACCTTGTACACTGCTGGTAGGAATATAAAATAGTGCATTGGCTGTGGAAAACAGCTTGGCATAACTCAAAAAAAGTTAAACTAAAATTACCAAATGAACTGGCAATCCCACTTCTGCATATATACCCAAAAGAATTGAAAGCAAGGATTCAGACAGGTATTTGTATGTCAATGTTCAGAGCACAATAAAGAAAAGGGAGAAGCCAAATGACTACCAGAAGATGAATGGACAAACAAAATGTGGTGAATACATACGATGGAATATTATTCAGCTCTAAGAAAGAATGAAGTCCTGATGCATGCGTCAACATGGATGAACCATCACGACATTACATTCGGTGAAATAAGACAGACACAAAAGGAAAAATATTGTATGATCTCACTGATATGAACTAAGGATAAGAAGCAAACTCACAGATTTAGAATCCAGAATATAAGTTACCAAGGGATAGAATGGGGTAGAGAATGGAAAGCTGATACTTAAATTGTGCAGAATCTCTATTTAGGTTGATTATAAATGTTTGGGAATGGATAGTGGTGATGGTAGGACCTTACTCTGAATTCTATGTTTGTGAATGTGGTTGAGAGATATTGTTTAAGGTCATGTACGTTACTAGAAGGACAGCTAGAAGCCTAAAGATGGGATTGTTTAACTAAGTGAACCTGTTATGGATGATGGACTGAGGTTAACAAATATAAGATTGCTCTGTCATGAATTATAACAAATGGGTGACACTATTACACATTGTTAATAATAGGAAGGTAAATGGAAAAAATACACCTAATGTAAACTAAGGATTATAGTTGTCATAATATCTTATATTCTTTCATCAAGCCTCACAAAGCTGACACACTAATGCAAAGAGTGAACAGTAGAAGGATACAGGGGAACATTGTATTTTTTACATGAATTTTCTGTAAACATACAACTTCCATCATTTAAAAAAATTGTAGTAATTTAAGAAAGCATTATGCTAAGTGAAAGAAACTAGATGCAAAGTACCACATATTCTATGATTTCATTAATATAAAATGTAAAGATAAATTTATAGAGATGAAATTTATAGTGGGCTATAGTAGGGCTGGGGAATGATAGAGGGATTGACAGGTGCCTTCTAAGGAGTATAGGGCTTTCCTTCTAGGAGAGATGAAAATGTCCTAAACTTGATTGCAGTGAGGAATGCAGACATCTGTAATTATACTAAAGTACACTTTGGATAGATTATATGGTATGTAACTATATCTCAATAAAACTGCTTTTAAAACTTGGGGCACACATTGTGGAGGTTCTTGTAGTCCAGTAGAATACCCTTGCATGTTACTGTAACCTGGGAAGGCATGGGGGCTTCAGTAAAGGAAAACAAGGACCAAGGCTTGCCTTGGGTTTTAACAGGATCACTCTGGCTGCTAGGTAAGAATGGACCACAATGGCAAGTAGGTCAAAAGGCAGACCAGTTAGGGAGCTATCACAGTAGCCCAGGCAGGTGATATGGTGGATTAGACAGAGCAGCAGCAGTTAGGGAAACCAGGTGGTCAGGTTCCACACGTACTTGAAGTAGATGTTGCTGTATTGCTGTGGGGTAAGAAAGTGACACATCCCAATTCCAAAAGATAGAGGAATAAACAAACAGGAGGAAAGCAACAATGGATTGAGGAGACTATTATTATTCTAATAATGGAAGAACTTGTAACACTGATATATAAAGACAGTGGACACAAGAGGTTCTGAGGGGAGGGAGTGGGAAGAATAGGTGTTACATGGGGCATCTTTCAAACACTGGAATAATTTTGCATGATACTGCAATAACAGATACAAGTCATTATACATTTTCTCAAAACTTATAAAAATGTGCTGTGCAAACTGTGAAACATAATGCAAACTATAGACCATACTTAACAGCAATGCTTCAATATGTGTTCATCCCATGAAACAAATGGACCATGCTAATGAAGGATAATGTTCATGGTGAAAAGTGTGTCAGGGGGAAGGAGCAGGGTATATGGGAACCCCCTATATATATATATATATATATATATATATATATATATATATATATATATATATATATATATATATATAAAGATTTATTTAGTTATTTATTTCTCTCCCCTTTCCCCCCCCACCCCAGTTGTCTGTTCTCTGTGTCTATTTGCTGCATCTTCTTTGTCTGCTTCTGTTGTTGCCAGCGGCACTGGGAATCTGTGTTTCTTTTTGTTGCGTCATCTTGTTGTGTCTGCTCTCCGTGTGTGCAGCGCCATTCCTGGGGAGGCTGCACTTTCCTTTGTGCTGGGCGGCTCTCCCTATGGGGTGCACTCCTTGTGCGTGGGGCTCCCCTATGCGGGGGACACCCCTGTGTGGCAAAGCACTCCTTGTGCACATCAGCACTGCGCATGGGCCAACTCCACAAGGGTCAAGAAGGCCCGGGGTTTGAACCGCGGACTTCCCATGTGGTAGATGGATGCCCTAACCGCTGGGCAATGTCTGCTGCCCCCCCTATATTTTTGATGGAACATCTATGGCAACTAAAGCTCCTTTAAAAATAATGAAAACAAAATGTTTTTTTTAATTGTGACACTGAAGCAGAAGTATCAATGGAGTTGTGATGTTAGGCAAGAGAAAGACTGGGATATCATCAAAACTAGTTGATATCTGAAAACATGGAAACAGATTCTGAAGAGAGAGTGCATTGATGAGATCCATAAAAAATAAAACTGATACATGGCTCTTCACCAAAGTTTAAAACTACAGATCTGGAAAAAAAGAAACTATAAAGGCAAACTACAGACAGGGAATAATATTTGCAAACTTAACTATTATGAAGAAAGAACACATACCTAGACTATCTGAAACTGATATCTGGAACAGGTATTTACAATATTGGGAGTGGATGTGGCTCAAGCAGTTGAGCGCCTACTTCCCACAAAAGGTTCTGAGTTCAGATCCAAGTACTTGCTAAAATAAACAAAAACAAAAAACAAGCAAACAAAAAAATCTCAGGGGCGCCCATGTGGCTTGGTGGTAGAGGCCTGGCTTCCCACTAATGAGGTCCTGGGCTCAACCCCTGGGCCTAATACCAAAAAAAAAAAAAAAAAAAAACACCATAAAAACACACACAGATATCTAGAATAAATCAAAAGAATTTCCAAAATTCTCAAAATTCAACCATGATAAAACAATCCTGGGAAGCGGCTGTGGCTCAATCACTTGGGCTCCCATCTACCATATGGGAGGCCCTGGGCTGGCATCCCAGTGCTTCCTTGTGAAGGCAGTCTCGCCCACAGGCTGCAGATCACTGCCTGGCCCACAGGCACTTCAGAGAGCCGACTCAGCCAGGTCACGCAACAAAGGAGGGAGACAAGCAAAAAAAACCACAGAAGAGTGTGCAGAGAATGGATACAGCAAGCAAGCCACAAGGGTGGAGGGGGAATAAAAAAATTAAAAAAAAAAAACAATCTGATTAGAAAATGGGCACTATATATGCGCAAATATTTCACCATAGTAGATGAATGGATGGGAAATAAGTACAGGAAGAGATGCTGGATATAATTAGCCATTAGGGAAATACAAACTATACATTATGATATGTAACTACACACTATTAAAACAACTAAAACATAAGGTGACAATACCAAATGCTGGTCAGAATGCAGAAAAACTGAATCTCTCATACATTGCATAAGGGAATGTAGAATGGTACAGTCACGTGTTAGCAGTTTCTTATAAAACTAAACATAAACTTATCATATGGCCCAGCAAGTGCACTCCTGCACATTAATGACACATAAATGAAAATATACGCCCAAACTTAAGTCTTAGTTTGTTAATCAAACTGGTAAATCTCTAGCTAGGCTAACCAAACATAAAATAAAGAAGATAAAAATTACCAATACCTGGAATGGAAGAGGGGTCATCACTACTGCTTCCACAGACACTAAAAGGATAGTCAAACAAGACTATGAATATCCTTATGTCCAATAATTTGATAACTTAGATGTAATGACTCAAAAGTTCTTGACAGATGCAAATTATCAAAACTCACACAAGAATATATCATCAGAATAGCCCTACAGCCATTAAAAACTTGAATCATTAATAACATTCCAAAAAACAAAGGACCTGGTTCAGATAGTTCAATAGCAAATTCTACCAAACATTTAAGGGAAAATGAAACCAAATCCCCACAATCTCTTTCAGAAACAATGCAGAGGGAACACTTCCTAACTCATTAGATGAGACCAACATTACCCCAATGGCAAAACCAGAAAAAGATATTAAAAGAATGGAAACCACATACCAGTATTTCTCATGAACAGAAAAACAAAATTTTGTCCCATTGCCTGGGATTGTCCAGCTGACTAGAGGTCTCCTAGAAGGAAAATTCACATAACAGGACAAATGCCTATAATGGTCCCTTCCCAGAATCTTATTATTGTGTATTTTGTAGGAAAAACACTCATTTTAATAAAAATCAAATGTTGACAAAGCTACACAATGAAAGGTAAGCCTCCCTCTCATCCAGCCTGTTCCCTCAGTTCTACTGCCGCCCAGACACCCCCTTACCAATTTCACACACCTCCTTGCTGGATAAGCCATCCGGACTTATATGCCTGTGTCTCATTGTACACCCTATGTTTTGCAAGTTTTCTTTTAACTTAAGTTATTCAGTCATTAAGTCAACCTTTCTTAAAGAAATGCCCAAAATAGACCTAATAGTCTGACCATGTAACACAAAGTCATATCAGGATACTCTCAGTGAGAGGGGGTGACATGAAAAGTCAGGACAATGGACACAAACTAGGGCTGCCCTCAATAAGGGGGAGCACACAGTCATCCTGGAGCTCATCCATCTGTTTAACAGCTCTGTGGAAACCGAGTTCATGGACTTTCTTTAATTGACTGGAGTCCCCCATGTCCACCCAGACGAATGCACCACCTCCCGCTCCAGGAGCAGGAGGCCCAGTATTAAAGGATGAGGCTCAGCACAGGTCTGCACCCTCCCCAGTGAACAGGACTAACACCTCCCACAAATGCCCCAGGGTACAGAGCTCAAGGCAACATAGCACTCGAGGAGCCACAGCCATCACCAAAGGCCAGGCTGAAGGAGCCTGGACACCACCTGCCAAGGCCTGCGGCCTGGAGCTGAGCATCATGGGAGCGAGGGGTGGGGCAGCTTCCAGCACTGCCCATGTGCAGGCCCCACCCAGACCTCAGGGCCCACCCCAGGCCTCCAGACTGGGGATGGCCCGGCCCACTTCCTGCTTCAGGCACCCAGGGTTCAGCTAGTGGATCATCTGAACCATTCCTCAACTCCTGTTTTTCTTCAATCTTTAACATTCTCCATGTAATTTTTCAGCCCTTTCAGGTTTTCACTTTCTCTATCTACTTAAGCATTATCTTGTCACACTATTTCTTAGAGATTATATTTCAATTTTGAGCTGCATTTCCATTTTTATTTCTTCTCATTCACTTTTTGAGTTTTTTAAATTTATGATATCTTATCATATATTATTTCATTTTCTTAATGCCCGTTCTCTACTTTTCAGAAAGTATATTTCAGTACATAATATAGATCATGACAAGGAGCTTTCATTCATTTGTTGTAGATTACCATGTACCTACTCCTTTTCTCCCTATATTACTTTGATACCTGAAAATAACAATGTTTTTTCTCTTGGTTTCCATATGATTTTAAAAATTTTATAGAAAGAAGTGAGACTGAAAATAGCTTTCTAAGAATACGGCTCTATTTCTCTTTCTGTATGTTTTATGAAATATTTTAAAGTATGGAAGCTGTCTTCCTGATATTTTCAGATTCTATACTTCCACCACTCTTCCAAGAAGGGTTTTCATTCAGTTCATTACCTCTACTGCACCTTTTCTTGTCTATTTTCTTTCTCCATCTGACTACTGAATGTTCCTTTTACATGTACTCTTCTCTTGAGAAACATTACTACATTGCCAAAATCTAGTCATTCTCTATACGTCTATAGATTTTCAAAATCAATGATCTATAAAAGCCTATATATATTCCAAAGCAATAATTATATGTTATTTCAATAAGTTATACTATATTTCATTTTTGAATTATCTTGTTTTTGTATATTTAATGTATTGTATTCCTACAATCATTAGCTTTTAGTTTCTTATACTTTATGACTACAATTATTTTCTAGTTAATTTTAAATAAATCTATTTGTATACATATTTGGTGTTAGCAATCATGGTTCATAGTCAGCAAATTTTGAAAATTTTTTATTGCTTTAGATTTGTAATCAAATAGGTTCAGTGTCATTTATATCTGAACTACAATATTACCACCATATGGCTTGATACCTATCATCAGACACACACATGGTGCTCAAGGATTCTGGCTAATACTTGTTCTTACTCCAATTAAAATACTATTTTATAAATAACCTGAGGAAAGAAAAATTCATTTAATAGGGTTTATTGCATTTTTAAAATTTAAGAACACATCAAAATATTTCAGGCATAGTCTATCATGATCTTATTATTAAACCTTGAACATATGGACATTAGTGAGAATTAAGTTCTACAAAGCCACAAAAATGTAGGTATCCTATAACTCACATTCCAGGATTTCAGAAATGCACTCACAGGATGCCTATAATCTGGGGACTTTTTGTTGCTCACTACCTGGATGGTCATTTGTGGAAGTCATTCTACTCTGTTCACAGCTACATTTAAAAAATCCACGGCTAACATTACACTCAATAATGAAATACTGAAAATCTTTCCCAACAGTTCGTGAACAAGATGAGTTAACTTACTTTCATCACTGATTTTCAACACTGTACTAGAAGTTCTAGCCAGAGCAATTGGGTAAGAAAAAGAAATAAAGTCATCCATATTGGAATGGAAGAAGGAAAGCTATCCTTATAGATGACATACTCCTTTAAATACATAACTCCAAAGAAGCCACAGTACTAATGCAACAATAAAGGCATTAAGCAAACTTGCATAGTAGGAGATAAATGCACAAAAGTCAGTTTCATTTATACAGCACAGCAAAAAAAAAAAAATAGTCCATTCAATTAGCTAACAATAAAATAGCTAAAATGAATTTAATGAAAGGATAAAACACATGAACACTAGCAAACATAACTGAATGAAACTAAAAAAGATCTAAACATATGGCAAGACATCCATTGTTCGATGATGATAAGACTGTATTGTTCTAATATCAATACTACCCACAGGGAACTACAGATTCAGTATAATAGTTATAAAAATCCCAGCAGCCATTTTTGTTTACAGAAATGGAAAAATCGATTCTCCAATTTAAATGGCTTCAATTAGTGTCTTTAATAGAGAAAACAATCACCTTTCTTCCTTGTGAGGCTGGGATAGACTAATTTATATAACATGAGGAGGGCTTTCATTGAGATCTGGTTGACTTGGGTAGGAATAGGTGGGATTCTCTGAGGGATATTGGGGTTCACAGAAATTTGAGTCATAATTCTCCCTGTTAATGGAGGGCAATATTTTCCTGTAAATCTCATGCGGACTCAGAGGCCAGGATGCAGAATATCTCTGAGTACAGAACTGTTTATCCATTGGTGGATTTTCATTCAGGCTGGGTGCAGTTTTTGGTTCTCAGAAGGAAGTAGAGGTCTCTGAAAACACAATAATTGACCAAGTCCCCTCCTCTTTGTACCCTAAATCACAGGATCTGCAGTGAATTAAGCATGAACAAGGGTATAAAAACTCATTCAACATCACTAGTGACCAGTAAAATTAATAAGAAAATGAGAAGGCCTCACTGCTACATCTTCTGGAGTGCACATGATCTGGGAGAGGAAGGATTGAAATAGGAAGGTGCACAGTCCAGGCTGCTGAGGGAGTTGTTTAGATCTTTAGTCAGAGAAACACCTGTTGACCACCTGTTGAGAGAAGTTCTCGTATCATTCTACTTTTCAACTCCAGAATTTCTATTTCCACTAAATTTATACTTTCTAGCCCTTTATTGATATTCTCTACTTGGGGAGACATCATTCTCATGTTTTCCTTTCACTCACTGAGCAGATCAAAAATTTGTAGATGCATTAATCTGGAAAATGGTGTCGATGTAAGTGGGTACTGCTCATCTCTTAAAAAATGGCAGAGAGGGGGCAGGTGTCTAACTTGAGTGAGCTGTATTCGCAATCCGAGGAGCAGGAGGCAGCAGGCATCATTCAGGAGGGAGCTGGACAAAGAGATAAAGAGCCCAAGGGAAAACCGTGAGGTGCTCAGCCCTGTGGCTGGAAAAGGTGGTGGGCAAGCCCCACCCTCAAGGCAAATAGCCTCCATGGACCCGCTGGCCCTCAAAGGCCAGCTGAGGGGGAGGGAGCATTCCCTGGGAAGAAGTGGGTCTGCTGCAGGGTGGGGAGTGGTTTCCTTTCTGTGGGTTTGGAAACCTCAGCCCCCTTTGAATCTTGGGGAGGACAGCAGCCAGCACTGGGGTGGCCCTGGGGAGAGCGGAGGGGGGGTCTGCTCAGGCAGGCTCTCACACCCAGCCACCCTGGGAGAGAGGAACTTGATCAAGGAGGGGCAGGGATGGGCACCCAATTAGCCCAGCCCCTGAAAGCTGTTAGAAAGTCCAACTCTCAAGGGAAACAGGGCCAGGAAGAGCCAGACAAGCTTCCAAAAGCCTGCTTTGCTCGTAGAGCTGCTGCAGCACAAGAGGGAAGCCCCTGCCTTGCATGGAGGTGCCTGGTTGGAGCCCTGGTACCTCCTGAGTGAAGGGATCCAGAGAGAGTAGGCACACCATGAGCACCTCATGATAGGGACAGAAGGCTGAGGATCTATTGTTTTTTAATGGTTTCTTGGATTATTTTTTCTTTTTCCTTTATTTTCCTTGGTAAAACTGGATGCATCACTTGTGGAAGGCAGGCTGTAGGTGACTGATGAGCACCAGCAGACTATGAGGTCTCTGGGGGCCTAAGAGGGAAGGCTGCTCTTCTGGGGTGGCTTCTTTGTTACTCTTTTCTTTTCTTTCTTCTTTTCCCTTTCTTTGTTCCTTTTTTTAAGCTTATTGTTCAACCTATTTTATTTCTCTTCCTTTTGTTTTTCTGCCTTCTGAGTTCTGTTGCTTTTCTTTCATTCTACCAGTTTTTGTTTGGTCTTCATTTTTTCTTTTTCTCTTTCCTTTTTCTTTCCTTCTTTCTTCTGATGTGCTTGGAATTTTAACTCATCCTATTTTTGTCTAGTTTTATTCTTGTTTGATTTTTTTCTATTCCAACTCTTTTTATTCTTATTCCTTTATATTTTTTATGGTGTTTTACATATATTCCTTAGTTTCCTAGCTCTTATGCAGTTCCTCTTTACCTTTTTTGCATTATTATTACTATTCTTCTTATCTCTTTCCTTTCCTATGGGTTTAGCATTTTTCCCCCAAGGGAATAGACACAACTGGGAGGATATTCTAGAGGACCAAACATAAAAAAACAACTTTTTTTTTAAGATTTTTTTTTTTTTATTTCTCTCCCCTCCATTCCCCCCATTTGTCTGCTCTCTGTGTCCTTTGCTGTGTGTTCTTCTGTGACCTCTTCTATTCTTATCAGCGGCACCAGGAATTTTTTTTTTTTTTATTGTGTCATCTTGTTGTGTCAGCTCTCCCTGTGTGCAGCACCATTCTTGGGCAGGCTGTACTTTCGTGCTGGGTGGCTCTCCTTCAGAGGCATACTCCCTCCACATGGGGCTCCCCTACTTAGGGAATACCCCTGCACTGCACAGCACTCCCTGCATGCATCAGCACTGCGCATTGGCCAGATCCACATGGGGCAAGGAGGCCCGGGGTTTGAACAGTGGACCTCCCATGTGGTAGGTGGATGCCTATTCATTGGGTCAAGCCCACTTTCCCCCAAAAAACAACCTTGAGGACTGCCAGGAAAAGGGATGAAGATGGTAGCTAGAGACTGACATGCCTACAAAAAAAAGCACCCAGAAGGCAGGTACCTATCTAAAGGAGGGGCTCTGGATATTTATAGAACAGGAAGGTACTCTGAGTCATCTGGAAGGTACTGGAAAGATAAAGAAGAAAACCAGGAGTTGCTCACACCTGTGGCTGGAAATCACACATATGCCCCACAATCCCTGCAAGTAGCCACATGGCCCCTGGCTTGCTGCTGCCAAGGGACTGGGAGGAGGTGTTCCCTGGGAGGAAGAGGGGTCTGGCAGATACTGGACAGTGGTTTCTTTGTGGTGAGTTTGGGCAGCTCAGGCTCTTTGGAATCTTGGAAGAGACCCAGACCTGCCTGGGAGAGGGGAGACGGGATCCCCTCAGGCAGGTTGTTGCACCCAGATGCACTCCTGAGGAGAGAAAGCCATTAGACTAGAAAGGGGCTGGGCACAACCGCCTCTCAGCAGGACTCTAGCAGGTACAGAAGTCTACAAACACCTGGGGAAGGTGGCACCTAGCTCTCTAAAGACCCATTAACCTAAGGAGACAATTTAGCTGAGTGGAGGGAGTCCTGCCTTGCATGTATAAGGCCCCTGGTCAAAGATGTGACCCAACTGGTTATCAGGCATCAGCTTGTAGTTTATGACAAGGAATGTACTGGCACTCTTTTTGATTTAAGTGCTCTTGAACTTGTTATTTCTTTGCTTTAAAAAAGTCCCCCTTCTTTATTTTAACTTTTTAAATTTTAATCACTAAAACTGGGTACATCAACTGCCTGTAGAAAGTAGGCTGCAGGGTGAATGATGAACACCAGCAGCCTGAAAAGCTCCTTACAGACCCAAAGAGAAGGCTGTTTTTCCTCAGTTCTTTTGTTGTTGCTGCTGCTGTTTCGTTTCTTTTGTGGTGTTTCCCCTCTTTTTGTCCCCCCAATTCTATACATTTACTGATTTTTTTTCTACTTACATAATTTCTTTTCTTGCCTTCATTTATCTATCTTCTGTTTTCTGTTCTTTTTCATACACCTTGCCTATTTCTCTTGGTCTTCAATTTTTTAAAAATTTTTATTTCTTTTTCACCTTCTGATTTTCTGTTTTCTTTCCTTATTTTTTTACATTTTGCTTTTCTTTTCACTTCTCTACTCATTATTCCAGACTTTTAATTCATTATTTTTCTCTATTTTTTCTCATTTCATTCTTTTGATTCCACTTTTTAAAACTTATTCCCTTGTCCTTCTTAAGATTTTTTTCCTCATGTGGAGTATATATTTTCCTAGGTCTTGTATGACCCTTATTCTACCTTTTATTATTATTACTGCTATTATTATTCTTTTCCTCTTCTTATCTCTTTCCTTTCCTCTGGTCATATTTTTTTTCAAGATAACACAGGCAAGGAAATACAAAAAGAGGAATGAAGTGTCAAAGTGAAAACTTACAACATGCAAAAACAATAACAAAATAAACACCAATTCTATACATTTACTAATTTTTTTTCTCCCTACAGAAAGAGAAGTTAACCAACTGAATAAACCCATCAAGATAAACAGATGCCTAGACACCAAGAAAAAATTATGAACCATACTAAGAAACAGGAAGACATGGCCCAGGCTAATGAACAAATTGAAAACAAGGAGGAAATACAGAACATGGAACTAATCAAAGATGTCCAAATATCATGAGTCAACTTAATGAAGTAAAGGAAGAGACTGAGGATATTAAAAAAAAATCAGGGGGAAGCAGATTTGGCTCAACAGATACAGTGTCTGCCTACCACATGGGAGGTCCAAATTTCAAACCCAGGGCCTCCTGACCCATGGGATGAGCTGGCCCATGTACAGTGCTGATGTGTGCAATGAGTGCCATGCCACACAGGGGTGTCCCCTGCATAGGGGAGCCCCATGCAAAAGGAGAGTTGCCCAGCATGAAAAAGTGCAGCATGCCCAGGGTGGCACCACACACATGGAGAGGTGATGCAGCAAGATGATGCAACAAAAAGACACAGATTGCCGGTGCCACTAACAAGAATACAAGCAGACACAGAAGAACACATGGCAAATGGACACAGAGGAGACAACTGTGGGGAGGGGAGAAAGGGGAGAAAAACAAATAAAATAAATCTTAAAAAAAAAGACACTGGGAGAACATACTGAAGAATTTGAAAACATACATACATAGAAAGATAAAGCATATGATGGTGATTAATGGCACAATGCAGGAAATCAAAAATACACTGAAAGCACAAAACAGCAGATGTGAACAGACAGAGGAAAGAATCAATGATGAGGAAGGCAGTACATCTGAAATCAGATAGCAAAACAGAAGGGTGAAAAGACTGAAAAAATCCAGCAGGGACTGAAGGATTTGAATTGCAGAAGCATACACACTGTAGGCATCCCAGAGGGAAAAGAGAAGGAAAAGGGGACAGAAGGAATGCTGGAGGAAACAATGGCTGAAAACTTCCCAACCCTACTGAGGGAGAGGGATGTACATGTCCAGGAAGTACAGCACAACCCAAAAAGTATAAATCTGAACAGCTCTACCCGAGACATATACTTGTCAAATTGTCCAATGCTCATGACAAAGAGAGAATACTGAAAGTAGCAAGAGAAAAGAAACCCATCACATACAAGGGAAGCTCAAAAAGATTAAGTGCTGATTTCCCACCTGAAACCATACAGGCAAGAAGGCAGTGGTATGACAGAGTTAAAGTGCTGAAAGAAAAAACTTCCTGCCAAAAATTCTCTATCCAGCAAATCTGGTATTCAAAAAATGAAGGAGACTTCAATATATTAACTGATAATGAGAAATTAAGAGCATTTGTCAATAAGAAACCTGCCATTCAAGAAATACTAAATGGAGGGAAGTGGACTTGGCCCAGTAGATAGGGTGTCTGTCTACAACATGGGAGGTCCATGGTTCAAACCCCAGGCCTCCTTGACCCGTGTGGAGCTGGCCCATGCACAGTGCTGATGCACACAATGAATGCCATCCCACACAGGGGTGCCCCCCGCGTAGGGGAGTCCCAGGCAGAAGGAGTGTGCCCATAAGGAGAGCCACCCAGTGCAAAAGAAAGTGCAGCCTGCCCAGGAATGGTGCCACACACACGGAGAGCTGACACAACAAGATGATGCAATGAAAAGAAAGACAGATTCCCGTGCCACTGACAACAAAAGACATGGACAAAGAAGAACACGAAGAAAATGGACACAGAAAGCAGACAATGGGGGGATTGGGGGGATAGGGGAGAGAAAGAAAATAAAAAGTCTTAAAAAAAAAAAGAAATACTAAAGGGAGTTCTTAAGGATGAAAGGGAAAAGGAGATAGGTGGATGAGAGTATAAGAATAAAAACATAAAAAGAAATAAAAACAACATATGGCATATATAAGTCTAAAAAAATATGGCTAATATAAGCAATTCCCTGACAGTAATAACATTGAATGTTAAAGGCTTAAACTCTTCAGTGAAGACACACAGATTGGCAGAATGGATAAGGAAATATGAACCATCCATATGCTGCCTACAATAAACTCACCAAGGACCCAGGGATGCAAGGAGACAGAAAGTGAATGGATGGAAAACAATTTTATATGCAAATAATAATCAGAAGAGGGTGAGAGTAACTATACTAAAACCACACAAAATACACTTTAAATGCAAAACTATTGTAAGAGACCAAAAAATGACACTATATATTAAAAAAAAAGAGAGAGAAATCTATTGAGAAGAAAGAACAATCATAAATATTTATGTACCAAACCAGGAAATCTCAAAATACATCAGACAAACAAGGGAAATAACTAAGTCGGGATATACATGCCTCTATAATTGCTCTGGGGAACTTTAATACACCATTATCACCATTAGGCAGAATATCTCAATGAGAATCAATAAAGAAGCAAAGACCCTAAATAATACATTAGAGGATCTGGACCTAATTGACATACACATAACATTACACTCAAATACTGTGCAATATACAATCTTTCTGAGAGCACATGGAACATTCTCCAGGATAGACCATATGCTAGGCCACAGAACAGCTCTCAATGAATTCGGACAGATTGAAATTACACAAAGTAACTTATCTGACCACAATGGACTGAAGCTGGAAATCAGCAAGGGCAGAGAAGCAGATTAGGTACAAAGAGATAGAAGTTAAACAATATACTCTTAGACAATCAGTGGGTCAAAGAGAAATTTGCAAAGAAATCAATAACTACCTTGAAATGAATGAAAAAATAACACAACATAGTATAACCTATGGGATGCAGCAAAGCTGTACTGAGAGGAAAATTCACAGCCATAAATGCTGATATTAAAAAAAAGAGGGCGGAGTGGTGGAGTGGGGGCAGTGGGGGTGAATGGGGACCTCATATTTTTTGAATGTAATATATTTTAAAAAATGAATAAATTGAGTAGAATTTGAAAAAAAAAGAATGTGCTAGGGCAAAATGAGGGACGAAATCAAGAAAATAGAAGATGTGGGAGTCAGGAAACAGAGGACAACAAACAAGAGAGCAGGTAACAGCAGAAGTAAGGGTTCCAGAGAATAGACACTAACCTAATGGCACAGATGGGGAGGAAAAACAAAAGGAAGATATGATAAAGAAATACAACACAAGAAATTAAATGTAATCAAAACACACTGCTTACTTTTACATTTAATATTTACTTAGTCATAATAATATAAACACCATTTAACTAAAAATGAAATTATTATATTGGAAGGATCAGATAGGGGAGGGAAGACTGGTGCAGTAAAAGTAAATCCTCCTTTGTTATAGCAGGAAGTAAATAACATTTAAAGATGACAGACCAAAAAACAGTGGTATAAACATATTTAAAGAAATGGAAACAACTACTAGAAGAAAGTACAAAAGTTATGGGTAAGGCAGACACCTGTTTTTAAGTTATGAGCCAATCAGTACCACCCCATACGATTTCTTAACCATGTACATTATTGTTTTAATAAAAATTTAAAACTCTGAATTTAAAAAGCATGAAACAATAAAGCTAACAAAGATGAGAGGAAGAACACAAAACAGTTAATATTCTGTGGGCTATAGGCAATTGTTTTCTCTCTGTTGTATTTTTGTTGTGGTGGTAGAATTAATTTTATATATAATATGAAGAACTATCTGGCTCAGGCTTAATTTCAGTAAATTATGTAACATACAAAAAATAAATAAAAATAAAAATGAAAAAATAAAAAAAAAGAAAGTGCTAAAATCAAAGACCTAACTGCACACCTGGAGGAACTAGATAAAGAACAACAAGCTAACCCCAAAGGAAGTACAAGGGAGGAAATAACAAAGATTAGTGCAGAACTAAATGAAATTGAAAATTTGAAAGGACTAGAAAAAATAAAACCAAAAGCTGGTTCTTAGAGATCAATAAAATGGACAAACCCTTAGCTACACTAACAAAGGGAAAAAAAAGGAAGATACAAATACATAAAATAAGAAATGAGGAAAGGGAAATCACCACTGACCCCACAGAAATAAAGTGTATCATAGGAGGACACTTTGAAAAATTACATGCCAAAAACAATCATTTAGAGGAAATGGGCAAATTCCTAGAAACACACAAGTAGCCTACACTGGTGAAAGAAGAAAAATGAACTCTATAGACCAACCACAGGTAAAGAGATAGAATCAGTCATCAAAAACCTCCCAACTAAGAAGAGCCCAGGAGCAGACAGTTTCACATGTGAATTCGACCAAACATTCCAGAAAGAACTAACACCAATCCTGTTTAAACTCTTCCAGAAAATAGAAGTAGAAGGAACATCACCTACCTCAGTCTAGAATGCCAACATTACCCTAATACCAAACCCAAAGATGCTACAAGAAAGGAAAATTGCAGACCAATCTCTAATGAACCAGATGCTAAATCCTCAACAAAATACTTGCTAATCATATTGAGCAACACATCAAGCAAATGACACACCATGACTAAATGGGTTTCATCCTGGGTAAGCAAGGAGCATTACACACAAGAAAATCAATCAATAAAATACACCACCTAAAGAGGCCAAAGGGAAAAAAAAGAACACATGATCATCTCTACAGATGCAGGAAAAACATTTGACAAAACACACCCTTTCCTGATTAACACACTCCAAAAGATAGGAATAGAGGGAAACTTCCTCAACATAATATAAGGTATTTATGAAAAACCCACAGATAAATCCTAGACAATCATGAACTCCTAAAAGTTTTCCATCTAAGATGGGATACAAGAGAAGGATGTCCACTGTCACTGCTCTTATTTAACATTGTGTTACAAGTACTTGCATGAGCACTGAGGCCAGAAAAAGATTTAAAAGGCATCAAAATTGGAAAAGAAGAAGTAAAAGTTTCACTATGTACAGAAGACATGATCCTATACATGGAAAGTCCTCAGAAACAAAGCTTCTAGAACTTATAAATGAGTTCAGTAAAGTCAAAGGTTATAAGAACAATGCAAAAAAATAAGTAGCATTCCTCTACACCAATAATGAGCAATCTGATGAGGAAATCAAGGGAAAAAATAGCATTTACAAAAGAAACTAAAAAGATCAAATATCTAGGAATAATTTAACTAAAGAAGTAAATGACATACACAGACAACTGCAAAGAACTGTTAAAGGAAATGAAAGAAGACTTCAATAAATGGAAGAATATTCCCTGCTCATGGATAAGAACACTAAATATCATTGAGATGTCTATCCTACCCAAACTAATCTACAGATTTAATGCAATCCCAATAAAAATCAACACAGCATTTTTTAATGAATTGGAAAGACTTACTATGAAATTTATTTGGAAGGGCAAGAGTCCCTGAATATTCAAAGACATATTGACAAAGTAAAATGAAATTGGAGGAATCACACTACCTGACTTTAAAGCATACTACAAAGCTACAGTGGTCAAAACTGCATGGTACTGGCACAAGAACAGACTTAATAACTAATGGAACTGAACTGAGAGTTCTGATATAGATCATGGCATATACAGTCATTTGATCCTCAGCAAAGCCACCGAGCCCACTCAACTGGGAGAGAATGGTGTCTTCAACAAATGGTGCTGGGACACTGGATATGAATATCCAAAAGAATATCCATCTCACACCTTATACAAAAACTAACTAAAGATGGATCAAAGATCTAATTATAAGAGCCAAGACCATAAAGACCTTGGAAGGTAAGAAGGGAAGCTTCTATAAGACCTTGTAATAGGAAATGTCTTCATGAACTTCAAACCCAAAGCATGAGAAGCAAAAGAAAAAAATAGATAAATGGGACCTCCTCAAAATTAAAACCTTTTGCACTGGAAAGGAGTTTGTGACAAAAGTGAAAAGACAGCCTCAACAACGGTAGAAAGTATTAGGTAAACCAAATATCTGATAGGAGCCTAATATCCAGCATATGTAAAGAAATCCTATATCTCAAAAATAAAAAGACAAACAACCCATTTAAAAAATGGACAAGTGATTTGAACTAACACTTCTCCAAAGAAGCAATACAAAAGGCTAAAAAGCATATGAAAAGATGCTCAACATCACTAGCTATTAGGGAAATGCAAATCAAAACTACAACGAGATACCATCTTACTTCCACCAGACGGGTGGACATTAAGGAAATCAGAGGACTAAGGTGTTGGAGAGGATGCGGAATAATGGACACCCTCACCTACTGCTGGTGGGAATGTAGAATGGCCCAGCCATTGTGGATGACAGTTTGGGATTTCCTCAAAAAACTAACTGTAGTTCTGTCATAAGACCCATCAATTCCACTGCTGGGTATATATCCAGAAACTGAAAACAAAGACAAAAACTGCTTATGCACAACAATGTTCATAGCAGCCTTATTTACTATTGCCAAAACTGGAATCAACCCAAATGCCCATGAAGAGATGAATGGATAATCAAAATGTAGTCTATACATACAATGGAATATTATTCAACTGTAGAAGGAACACAGTACAACACATGGGATAACATGAATGAATCTGAAGGGCCTTACGTTGAATGAAGCAAGCCAGGCATTGAAGGACAAATATTACATGACTTCTTGGATAAGAATTAAGTTAAGTGGGCCAACTCAGGGAGCTGGAGTCTGGAAGATAGGTTTACAGGAAATAGAAAGGGAGAAGATTGTGACCCAATGCCCAAAGGGGTGAAATCTATGATAAGGTGTGAGTAGTGGTGCGGTGAAGGGATATGACAGGGGTGTAGGGATACTAATGGATTGGGTGGTGCAAGCTTGACAGGGAGCTTGGGTAGGGAGGATGGGTTGGATGGTCCATGGAAAGCGGGGAAGGGTTGGGGAAAAGAGCAGGTGAACACTGGGGATTGGCAGGTATGTGGTTGAAACTACAATGCTGAGAAAATTCTTTTGGCAATATGACAAGGAAGGGCTACTGGTTTAGGGTGTTGGATGGAGGTACATTTGGGACAGGGCACACCTGGGGCAGTCTTCTAGAGAAGGTGCAAGTGGTGATTTTGTCATAGTGTGTTGGAACAGTGGAGGGAGACCCACCTAATGAGTGGAAAGGAGTTAAACTCCCATCAGGGGAGTCTTGATATGTTCTCAAACACAGGGGAGGGTGAATCTGGACAGTATGGGTGGTTCCTAATAGGGGAGGACAGACTACTGTGTCAAGCCATCAGCATTGCTGCAGGAATTACAAATCTTGTCCTTCAAGGAGTGAAGCTTTGTGGGCACAGTAAGTCCTGAGGGAAGGGAGAGGGAGGAAAGGGATCAATGGAAGAGTAGGTATTTAGGGGGCAAAGGAAGTGTTCTGTCTGATCTTGCAATGATGGACATAGGCCACGTTAAATTTCATCAAAAATGCATAAAGGTATATGGTCTAAAATGTAAACCATAATAGAAACCACTGACCATTCTTTGCAACTATGTTTTAATATTTGTACATCAGTTGCAACAAATGTACCATCCACATATGAAAAAGGTTCTTAACAAAGAAAGGGGATAAACGGGGGGATGTTGGGTATATGGGAGGCCCCTAGATTCTGTATGTGACTTTACTGTGACCTAAAACTTCTTTGAAGACAAAATGAAAAAAGGTAAAATACTAGGGAAGTAATGGAAGAAAATGTACAGTTGTACATATAGGACAACATATATTACAGTGATGAAAGGCAAAACTTAATTTTTAAACTATTTTTCATTTTTTAAATACCCCTTTTTTAACCCTATTTTAGTTTTAGTTTCCTTAATTATGTATTTTATTTCTGACGTCTAAACCTTCATTATTATTTCATTTTCCTATTAAGCAAATTTGAAAATATTCTTGGCTTCATTTTTTAAGAAGTTTAAATCACAAAAGGGTTACAACTATGGTAGGGGAGGACCATTGGTGTGGGGTGTCCGTGATGGGGGATACATGGGAGGAAGTTCACCACGGGATATATACAAGGTAGATAAATATGTTCAAATGTTCATGGGCATTGCCACAGTGGGTAGAGATTCACACAATAACTGAAAGAATATTGAAGTCCTATCCTTGGGAGCTCTGCCACATTCTCTAATGCTACAGCAACAGTCCCCCAAGGAGCAAGGATTAGTGAAAAAGGATGGTCCATTGATATACCCTTGAGATTGATGACTATGCTTATGCACTTTTTGCTCTTAAATTTGCAACTTAGCCTAGTGATGTAGGATACCTAAGAGTTATTTCCTGAGAGCCTACATGTTACTCAAATGTGGCCTCTCCCTAAGCCAAACTCAGCATATAAATGCATTACCTTCTGCCCCAATGTGGGACATGACTCCCAGGAATGAGACTCCCTGGCACTGAGGGATTACTATCAAGCACCAGCTGATGATGCAACTAGAAAAGGACACTGAACTAAAGGGGGGAAAAGGTAAAGATACATGAGTTTATATGGCTAAGAGACTTCAAAGTAAGCCAGGAGGCCGTCAGAGATTTACACTTAAAATGTCTCTGTAGGATGTCATAGACTGCCAAAGCAGATGCTACCACAAATACTGGGACACCTGAGGGATCCAGAGATACCCAGCTCATATATTCAGGACAGATAGCTCCAGAGATTGATGCCTGGCCACTGGGTCCTACTTCAGAGTTTGTGCTCCTGAGTATGACAGAGTTGGACTTAAATGTGACTTCTCAACACATGCCTCTTCTACCTCTTTTATTTGAACCTATAGTTGATGCTGGAATTGGTAGATGTACATCCAAAAGACTTGAATCTCTGGATGGTTCATGTGTCAGCTGGGCCCTGAGCCTCAGTGGAGGTGTAACACCTACTCTCCAGTTCATTGGCCTCACCCAGGACAACTAACAAGGAGGTCAGGATGGACAACCACCATACCAAGGAACTGAGAAAGTCAACAACTGCAGGCAAGAAAGTCTCATCTATTAGCCAAATGAGATCAAAGTCGCCTCTCAGGTAGAGTAGGCATCACCATTCCAGAATCCTCAGGATTGGGGAATAAAATATAGATTAGTGTGGACTTATTGGTGTTCTACTATAGACTTACTGTGGTTCTATCAATGGAAAAACTATTCATCAATGTGGAGACATTGGCCACTGATGGTGCTGAAATCAGGAAGAGGGAAAAAGAGGTATAATATGGGGGTATTTTCAGGACTTGGAATAGACCCGAATGACATTGCAATGACAGATACAGGCTATAGCAGTTTGATATTATGGATGAATTCCAAAACGAAATATTGGATTATGTATGTAAACTGATCTTTTTCGGGGGCATATTAAATTATGTTGGATTTACAGGTTTACTTGATTAGGTAATTATGTTAGACACTTGTGCCAGAAGGGCACTGAGTCCCCACCCTTTGGTGAGCAGGGACACACAGATAAAAGGCAAGGCAAAGGACAGAGTTAAGGGTTCTTAATGTTGTAGTTTTGATGTTGGAGTTTGATGCTGAAGCTGGAGCCCTGGGAAGCAAGGAACCCTGAACCCAGAGAGAAGCAATACCCTGCAAGGGAAGAAACACAGGAAGCCTGAACCCTTGCAGATGTCAGCAGCCATCTTGCTCCAACACGTGAAAATAGACTTTGGTGAGGGAAGTAACTTATGCTTTATGGTCTGCTATCTGTAAGCTCCTACCCCAAATAAATACCCTTTGCTAAAAAACAACCAATTTCTGGTATTTTACATCAGTACCCCTTTGCCTGATTAATACGCAGGCCATTACATATTCTGCCATAACCTACAGAATTGAGTGTGAGAGAGTGTAAACTACAATGTAAACTATAATCCATGCTTAGTTGCAATGCTTCAAAATCTGTTCATCAATTGTAATGAATGTAGCGCACTAGTGCAAGAAGTTGGTAATGTTGGGAACAGTGGGAGGTACAGGGAGTAGGGCATATGGTATGGAAACCTCTCATATTTTTAATGTAACATTTTATGTAATCTAGGGATCTTTTGAAAATAAATTTAAAAAGGACACAAAGGCCTCTGAGCTGACTACAAAGGGGTATCCAGGGATTTACCATCCCCGGAAAGGGGAGAGAAAGGGGCAGTGCCTAAGGGTGACAGCTTCTGACCACAGTTCTGGTCTGCTGTGTCCCACCAGCCCTTCCAGGCTGAGTGGGACCACACTGTTGTCTACCTTGGGACACTAAACAGGCCTGGAGAAATACAACATTCTCAATTTCCCTCTCTTATAGCTGGCACTGATTGTTGAGGATGGACCTTCCCAGGAAACAGGGAAGAGAGGGACAAGATCTAAGGCTGACTTGGGTTTTGACTCACAGATTTGGCCTGTTCTGTCCCACGGGCCCTTCCAGGCCAGGGAGGCCTTGCCATTGCTTGCCTTAGGAGGCTGCAAGGGAGTAAAGAAATCTGACCCTCTCAATCTCCTCGATGAACGGGGACTAATTGTTGAAGATGCAGAAAGGAGTGGGATTATTACCCAGAAAATGGGAGGGGGTTGCCAGAGAAGGCTAGAGACTTTTTTTATAAGAAAGTTCAAATTACAAGGCTCTTAGGCTCCAGGCAGGACCCTTTCAGATTGATCCAGGCTGTGTTACAGCAAAAACACTCTAAACAGGCATTGAACTGAGAGGACTGCCAAAGAGTGTCATCTGCTGGCAGAACTAGGTAGTACATGTGAGAAAATAAAAAATAAACGAGGCATTTTCTGACCTTTATAGCTTTCCTCCCAAGGCCCTAGGAAGTAGGTCTGCAACCCATTACTGGGTGCAGAGCACACTTTTGAGCAACTAACAGGGACAACCCTAATGATCCAGGCTGAATCAAGAATCAAAGAGCAACAGTAACACACTGCCTCCTGCCACTAAATCCCAACAAAAGACAAAGAAATTGAGCATCTGAGGAAACTACATACTAATTAGGTGCCTAGAATCAGCAAAAATTTATGAGCCAGAAGGAGAAAATGGAAGACATAGCCCAGGAAAAGGAATATCTCAAGTCCCAAAAGAGATGCAGGATTTGAGAGAACTAATTAATGAGATGCATACCAATTTCCAAAACTAAATTCATGAGTTGAAAGACAATATGGCTAAAGGGATGAATGACATCAAGAAGACGTTGACCAAGCAAAAATAGAATTTGAAATATTGAACAGAAAAGCAACAGAGCTCATGGGAATGAAAGACACAATAGGTGACATCAAAAACACATTAAAGTGACAATCTAGAGGAAATGGACAAATTCCTAGAAACACATAAACAGCCCATATTGACAAAAGAAGAAATTGATGATCTTAACAAACCAATCACAAGCAGAGAGATAGAATCAGTTATTAAAAATCTCCCAACTAAGAAGAGCCCAGGGCCAGATGGCTTCACAGGTGAATTCTACAAAACATTCCGGAAAGAACTGACACCAATCCTGCTGAAACTATTCCAAACCATCGAAACAGAAAGAACATTACCCAACTCCTTCTATGATGCCAACATTACCCTAGTACCAAAGCCAAACAAAGACATCACAAGAAAGGAAAATTACAGACCAATTTCTCTAATGAACCTAGACGCAAAAATACTTAACAAAATACTTGCTAATCGTATTCAACAACACATTAAACGAATTATACACCACGACCAAGTGGGATTCATCCCAGGTATGCAAGGATGGTTCAACATAAGAAAATCAATCAACGTAATACACCATATAAACAGATTGAGGGAAAAAAATCACATGATTATATCTATTGATGCAGAAAAAGCATTTGACAAAATACAGCACCCTTTCTTGATAAAAACACTCCAAATGATTGGAATACAAGGAAATTTTTTGAACATGATAAAGAGTATATATGAAAAACCTAAAGCCAATATTGTTTACAATGGAGAAATCCTAGACTCCTTCCCTCTAAACTCAGGAACAAGACAAGGATGCCCACTGTCGCCGCTCCTATTTAACATTGTCTTAGAAGTACTTGCTCGAGCACTGAGGCAAGAACCAGAAATAAAAGGCATTCAAATTGGAAAGGAAGAAGTCAAAATTTCATTATTTGCAGATGACATGATCCTATACATAGAAAACCCTGAGAGATCTACAACGAAGATTCTGGAACTCATAAATGAGTTTAGTAAAGTCGCAGGTTATAAGATCAATGCGCAAAAATCAGTAGCATTTCTGTACACCAATAATGAGCAAGATCAGGAGGAAATCAAGAAACAAATACCATTCACAATAGTAAATAAAAAATCAAATACTTAGGAATAAATTTAACTAAAGAGGTAAAGAACTTATACACTGAGAAGTATACAAGATTGTTCAAGGAAATCAAAGAAGACCTAAATAAATGGAAGACTATTCCTTGTTCATGGATAGGAAGACTGAACATTATTAAGATGTCTATCCTACCAAAACTGATCTACACATTCAATGCAATCCCAATAAAAATCAATGCAGCCTTCTTTAAGGAACTAGAAAAACTAACTATGAAATTTATTTGGAAAGGAAAGAGACCCCGAATAGCCAAAGACATACTGAAAAAGAAAAACGAAATTGGAGGAATCACACTACCTGACTTCAAAACATACTATAAAGCTACGGTGGTGAAAACAGCATGGTATTGGCATAAGGAGAGACATATAGACCAATGGAATCGAATTGAAAGCTCTGATATAGAACCTCACATATACAACCACATAATATTCGATAAAGCCACCAATCCCTCTCAACTGGGAGAGAGTGGCCTATTCAACAAATGGTGTCTGGAGAACTGGATAGCCATATGTAGAAGAATGAAAGAGGATTACCATCTCACACCTTATACAAAGATCAACTCAAGATGGATCAAAGACCTAAATATAAGAGCCAAGACCATAAAAACCTTAGAAAGCAGTGTAGGGAAACATCTACAGGACCTTGTAATAGGTAATGGATTTATGAATATCTCACCAAAAGCACGAGCAGCAAAAGAACTAATAGATAAATGGGACTTCCTCAAAATTAAAGCCTTCTGCACCTCAAAGGAGTTTGTCAAGAAAGTAAAAAGGGAGCCCACACAGTGGGAGAAAATATTTGGCAATCATATATCTGATAAGAAACTTATAACTTGCATATATAAAGAACTCCTATATCTTGAAAATAAAAAGATAAACAACCCATTTAAAAAATGGGAAAAAGACTTAAACAGACACTTCTCCGAAGAAGAAATACAAATGGCAAGAAAGCACATGAAAAAATGTTCCAAATCTCTAGCTATCAGGGAAATGCAAATCAAAACCACAATGAGATACCATCTTACACCCATAAGATTGGCAGCTATGAAAAAAACAGAAGAATACAAGTGCTGGAGAGGATGTGAAGGAAGGGGAACACTCATCCACTGCTGGTGGGAATGCAGAAGGATCCAACCATTCTGGAGAACAGTATGGCGGTTTCTCAAAAAACTAGCCATAGATTTGCCATATGACCCAGCAATACCACTGCTGGGAATATACCCAGCAGAACTGAAAACAAGAACACAAACCAATATATGTACACCAATGTTCATAGCAGCATTGTTCACTATTGCCAAAAGTTGGAATCAACCCAAATGCCCATCAACAGACGAGTGGATCAATAAAATGTGGTATATACACACAATGGAATACTACTCGGCTGTAAGAACAAACATACTACAAACACATGTGATAACATGGATGAATCTTGAGAACCTTATGTTGAGTGAAGCAACCCAGACATTGAAGGACAAATACTACATGACCTCAATGATATGAAATAAACAAGCTGCCCTAGATAGCAAGAGACTGAACGATAGGCTTGCAGGAAATCGGAGGGTGGAGGAAGGATATGAGCCGATGTCTGCAGGGGTGGAATTTAAGACGAGATGGTGGTAAGTATGAACACAAAGAAGAGATAAAAGGGGGGCAAGGGGTTGCCTTTGCTTGGGGCTTTGCGGGTTTGAGGGTGGCTGGGGAGGGACGGATGGGTAACGTTGCCCAAAAGTGGGGGGAGGGAGGGGTAGCATACGAACCAGGAGAGGGTCAGGTGTTGGTGGAGAGTAAAATGCCGAGAAAATCATATCAAAATATAATAAAGAGGGTTACCTGTTTAGAATGCTCGGAGGGGAGGGTCTGATGCAGGACGGGCTCCTGGGGAATGTCTAAATGCTCATTCTGCCAGAGTGGGTGACACCATGGGGTAGAAACCCAAGTAGTGAGAGTGGGGGTGGACCCACATCCTGGGGAGGACTAATGCCATCCAATAGAGGGAACTGTATCCCTCGAGAGAAAGGGTGGCTCCCAGGGCATTGGGGCAGTTGAGCAAGTTAGGCCCTGAACACTATTCCATCTATCTCTGGAAGTGGCTCCTCAGGAAACGGAGGTTGGCTATCACTGAGGGCACCAAGGTGGAAGGGAAAATGGACGTTAAATGTGTGGAACCAAAGTAAATGGGGGGTAAGAGAGGAGTTTCTTGAGAGTACACAAGGATGGATATAAAACATGTAATATTACACCATAACATATAGGAGATGACAGACTGATAATGTAAACCATAATGTAAAACATAGGATAACTAAAAATGTAAAGAACTGTGTATCCTAAAGTATGCACCATAATGTAAGCACAGATGTCACCTTGTTAGAAAGCTAATGTCTCAGACTCTGTACATCACTTTAAGTAAATATGATATGAATAGGGCGTAAGAGTATCACTGTGGAAGGGAAAAGGTTTTCTGGTGGATGTGTGGGAGTCCTGTATATTATATATATACATTGCTGTGGTCTAGGACTCCTGTGAAGAAAAGCTGAATAATTTGGGGGGGGGGGGGGAAATAGGATGTGGAATTTTTTCAAGTCAACATTCTTTATCTAAGTTCTTTATCTAACTTTATCCAAGTTCTTTATCTATCCTTTAAACTCATCGCTATATGCCATTCCCTAGTAAGGGACCATGACATTATATTGGGCTTCAAATTTCGGGGAGTTCTGGATCACAGAGTGTTTCAACAATGGCAATGGAGGGATACTGGTATGGGATACCAATGACAGGTGATATATGACTGACAGGGAGCTGTACAGAACATATGTCCAGGGTGCATGGTAATGTTTGGATATACTCATAGTGGCAACAATTAAAAAGCACAGTAGGGGGGTTACTGGGTTCCTGGCCAGTGGTGCTCTGTCGTGGTCCCTAGGGGAGCAGCGACAGTCTCCCAGGTACAGTGGTGGGGACCGGGAGGGAGTGAGGGTTCAACAGTGAGCCCCTGATGCTAATGACTATGCTTATGAGCTGATAAACCCAAAATAAGAACAAGGCCTAGAGCAACTTTGTGCCTGGGAATTTCCTTCTGTCAGCCTTCATGTTACTCAAATGTGGCCAGTCTCGAAGCCAAACTCAGCATGTAAATGCAATGCCTTCCCCCCAGCGTGGGACATGACACCCGGGGATGAGCCTCCCTGGCAACGAGGGACCACTATCAACTACCAACTGATGATGCAACTGGAAAATGACCTTATACGGAAGGTTCAATGCGGATCAGCAGAATATCCATGTCTACATAAAATACCATGACTTTAAAATGCTGTTTGACCTAAAGTAAGGGGGAAATGGAAAGGAGAAATGAGTTTATATGGCTACGAGTTTCTAAAAAAGAGTCTGGAGGCTGGCAGAAGGTTTGCCCTCATGCACAACTGAGCAGAGTCAGAGAGACAGATAAAGCAGATACAACCCCCAGATACTGGTTCCTTTGAGGGCTAAAGAGACCCATGGGAGTTATGGTCATGGCCGATGGGGTTAACTACCAGGGCAGATGGCCCCTCTTTGGAAATGGTGTTTATGTGTGATGAATCTGGACTCAGATGGGATCTCCCTTCATAAGACTTTCATGCTAATGTGCTGGAGGTGCAGTTAATGTTGGGGTTTAAGATATATTTAGGGGATTTGAATCTCTGGACTGACAATGTGATAGCCAGATCCTGAGCCTCAACAGACTCCAGCACCTACAATCTGATTTATTGGACTTACCACACTCAGCTAAGATGGAGTTGAAGAAGGACAACCACCACACCATGGAGCCTAGAGTGATTACAACTGAAAATGGGAGGATTGCATCCAGCATCCAGGTGGAATCTGAGCCTCCTCTTGACATAGAGGTGCAATGGACACAACCAATCCAATGTCCACATAGAAGAGGTGGCATTGGATTGGGAAAAGTGGACATAATGGACAAAGGGTATGGGGAAAGGCAGGAAGAGATGAGAGGTGGAGGCGTCTTCGGGACATGGAGCTGCCCTGGATGGTGCTTCAGAGGTAATCACCGGACACTGTAAATCCTCACAGGGCCCACTTGATGGAATAGAGGAGAGTATGGGCCATGATGTGAACCAATGTATATGAGGTGCAGAGGTGCCCAAAGATGTACTTACCAAATCCAATGGATGTGTCATGATGATGGGAACGAGTGTTGTTGGGGGGGGGGGAGAGAGGGGGTGGGGGGGTGGGGTTGAATGGGACCTCACATATATATTTTTAATGTAATATTATTACAAAGTCAATAAAAAATAAAAAAATTAAAAAAAAAGAAAAAAAGAAAAGGCAAATATTGTGAAAAAAGCTGGCTTCAAATTAATAAAGACTTATTTAGAAGTCAAAAAAAAAAAAAACAAAAAAAAAAAAACCAGCTATAGATATGCCATATGATCCAGCAATTCTACTGCTGGGTATATACCCAGAAGAATTGAAAACAAGGACACAAACAGATATATGCACACCAATGTTCATAGCAGCATAATTCAATATTGCCAAAAGTTAGAATCAACCCAAATGCCCATCAACAGATGAATGGATAAACAAAATGTGGTTTATATATACAATGGAATATTCCTCAACTGTAAGAAGGAATACAGTACTAACAAATGGGATAACATGGATGAATCTTGAGGACCTTATGTTGAGTGAAGCAAGGCAGGCATTTAAAGACAAATATTCCATGACTTTACTAATGTGAATTAAGCAAATTGAGCAGACTCACAGAGCTAGAGTCTGGAAGATAGATATACAGGAAATAGAAAGGGAGAAGAAGGTTGTGAGCCAATGCCCATATGCATGAAATCTATAAGGTGGAATTGTGTAGTTGTGCGGTGGAGGGATGTGACGGGGGTGTAATGATACTATTGGGTTGGGCAGTGCAGTTTTGTCAGTGGGGTAGGGTGGGGAGCATGTGTTGGATGGTTCATGGAACTTGGGAGAAGGAGCACGTGAACACTGGTGATTGGCGAGTATGTGGTTGAAACTAGAATGTTGGGAATGCTCTTTTGGCAATATGACAGGAAGGGTTACTGGTTTAGGGTGTTGGATGTGGGGGCATTAGGGACCTGGGATTGGATCCTAGGGAGTGTGTGAGTGATCATTTTGTCATAGTGTGTTGTATCAGTGGGTGGAGACTTATACAATGCTCAGGAAGGAGTTTGACTCCCATTCTGGGTAGGCCTGCTATGTTCTCAAACAGAAGGGTGGTATTCTCTCAAAAACATGGGCAATGCCTAATAGGGAAGGACAGACCACTGTCAACCCTCAGTGTTGTAACAAGTAACTATGAATCTTGTCCTTCAAGTTTCAAGCCTGGTGGATGTCCTAGCCTGGTGGATGTCATCGGCCACACGGGGAGGGGGAGGGAGAAATAGAATAGATGGAACAGGGGGCATTTTGGGGGCAATAGATGTGTTCTACATGATCTTGCAATGATGGATACAGACCATGTTAAATTTCAACAAATTTTTACAAAAGTGTATGATCCAAAATGTAAACCATAATGTAAAACATTGACCATTGTTAGTAGCTATATTTCAATGTTTGTACATCAGTTGTAACAAATGTATCATCCACTATATGAAGGTTATTACAACAGGAAGGGGGGAGAAGGGGATGATGTTGGGTATAGGGGAGACACCTGTATTTTGTACATGAGACTTTACTGCAACCCAAGATTTCTTTGAAGAAAAAATGAAAAAAAGTAAGACACTGTGGGAAGAAATGGAAGAAAATGTCACTACATACAGGACAACAGATGTTACAGTGATGAAAGGCAAAATGTTAAAAAAATTAACATTTTTTCATTATTTCTTAATATTCCAATTTTTAAATTTTATTTTTATTTTTAAATTTTTTTCAGTATTTTATTTCTTATGTTAAAAACTCATTATTTCATTTTCTTATTAATTGTATTTGGCTATTTTATTGGCTTCATCTTTGAAAAAGTTTTGGATCACAGAAGGTTTGCAACTGTGGCAGGAGATAAATGAGAGGAAGTTCATCATATATATATAAGGCATATAAATGAGTTAAAATGTTCATGGGGCATTGACACAGTGGGTGGAGATTCACACAATAACCAAAATAATATCAAATTCCCATCCTGGGGATTCTGCCACATTCTGTAATGCAATAGCAAGAATCCCCCAAGTACAGGGGCAATGACTAGTGAAGGAGAATGATCCTTTGATGGGCCCTTGACTTTGCTCTTGAAATTGAAACTTAGCCTAGTGTTGTAGGGTGCCTAAGACTTACCTAATGGGAGCCTCTTGTTGCTCAAATGTGGCCTCTCTCTAAGCCAAACTCAGCATATAAATGCAATAGCTTACCCCACTGTGAGACATGACTCCATGGAGGAGCCTCTCTGGCACTGAGGCATTGTTACCAAGCACCAACAAGCAATGCAACTGGAAAAAGACCTTGACCAAATTGGGGGCGGGGGGAAGTTAAGACAAATGAGTTTATATGGCTCAGAGACTTCAAAGTGAGTCAGGATGTCATTCCAGAGGTAATGCTTATACACATCTCATCAGAATCTCATTGACAGCCAAAGTAGATACTACCCCAAATAGTGGGGCTACTGATGGCTCTGGAGACATTCAGACACTATAGTCAGGGCAGATAGCTCAGGAGTTTGGTCCTCTGCAAGTGGGCCCTACTTTGGAATTTATGCTCCCCAGTGGGACAGAGTGGTTTCCATACACATGACACTCTGTCCTTCTATTTGAATCTATAATTAGTACTAGAGTTGGTAGATGTATGTCCAGGTGACTTAAATCTTTGGGCTGTCCATGAGCCTGTGGGCCCTGAATCTCAATGGAATTACAAAACCTACTCTCCAGTTCATTGGACTGACCTAGGACAACTAACATGGAGGAGATGATGGACAACCAACACACCAAGGAATTGAGAGAGGTTACAACTGCAAGCAAGAGAGTCCCATCTATCAGCCCCACCTCAATTAAAGGTGGAATGGGCATCACCATCCCAGAATCCTCAGGATTGGGGAATGAACTATGACTAAAGTAGAATTACCAGTATTCTACCATAGACATTGAGATTCCAGCAATGGAAGAAATACCATTGGTGTGGAGGCAGTGGCCAATGGAGGTTCTCAGGGTAGGGAGAGGGAAAAACAGGTGTAATATGGGGGCATTTGGGGGACTTGAGAATAGTCCTGAATGGCATTACAAAGACAGATACAGGCCATTATGTATCTTGCCATAAGCTATGGAATTGAGTGGGAGAGTATAAACTACAATGCAAACTATAATCCATGCTTAGTGGTGATGTTCTGAAATGTGTTTATCAATTGCAATGAATGTACCATACTAATGAAAGTGTTGCTAATGTGGGAAAATGTGGGAGTGTGGGGAATGGGGCAATATGGAAATCCCCTATGTAACATTTATGTAGTCTAAATATCTTTTTAAAAATTAAAAAATTAAAAAACAAAAAACAAACAAAAAAAACACATTAAAGGTCTACAACAATTTCAGGCAGTCTTGAAAGGACAGAAGAAAGTATAAGAACAGCTGAAATTGAAGATAGAAAAGAACAGAGGGAAGAAAAATGCAGAAAAAAATTGAGCAGAGGCCCAGGAGATGAATGACAACAGAAAATACAACAACATACATGTCATGGGAGTTCCAGAAGGAGAAGAGAAGGGAAAAGGATTAGAAAGAGTATTTAAGGGAATAGTTAAAATTCCCCAACGCTCACAAAAGGAATGATCCTGCATGTCTAAGAAGCCCACCTTATCCTAATCAGAATAAATCCAAATAGACATACTCCAAAACATATATTATTCAGAATGTCAAATGTCAAAGATAAAGAGAAACTTCTGAGAGCAGTAAGGGAAGCAAATCATCACATACAAGGGATGCCCAGTAATAGTGTGGATTTCTCATCAGAAACCATGCAGGCGAGAAGACAGTGGTTATGATGCAATTAGGAGACTGAAAGAAAAAAACTGCCAGCCAAGAAGTCTGCACCCAGCAAAACTGTCCTCCAAATATGAAGGTGAGTATAAAATATCCACAAACAGAAACTAAGACAGTTTGTAAAAAAGAATCCAAATTGCAGAAAATAATAAGGAAGCCATGGAGCCTGAAAGAAAAAGAAGAGAAAAGCCTGTAGGAGAGTAGAGAAAAAAGAAGAGCAGAAAGGATAACCAAGAGAAAAAAGACAGACCAAAATATGACATGACACATGAAAAGCAAAGAATAAATTGTAGGAAGTAAACAATGCATTTACAGTCCTATCATCGATTGTTAATGGATTAAACGCACCAAACAAAAGATATAGATTGACAGGATGGATAATAAACACATGAGCCATCCATATGCTGCTTATAAGAGACCCACATTTGACTCACGGATAAAAACCAGCTAGAAGTAAAAAGTTGGAAAAAGACACTCCATGCAAATAGTAACCAAAAAAGAGCAGGGACAACTATACTATTATTGGACAAAACAGACTTGAAGTGAAAAAAAGTTATGAGTCAGAGAAGGTCATTATATATTAACAAAAAGGACAGCCCACCAGGAAGATATATTTATGCACCTAACCAGGGTGCCCCAAAATACATAAGACAAACTGTCAAAACTGAAGGGAGAAACAGGCATCTGTACAATAATCACTGGAGACTCTAATACACCACTCACATTATGAGACAGAACAACTGGACAGAAGATCAACGAGGAAATGGAGAACTTAAAGAATAAATGAGTTAGACTTAACAGACACACAGAATGCTGCATCCAAACGCAGCAGGTTATACATTCTTCTCAGGTGCCCATGGATCCTTCACCAGGATACACCACATGTAGGGCACACTGCCGGTCTCAATACATATGAAAAGATTGAAATTATACAACGGACCTTCTTAGAGCATAATGGAACAAAATTGGAAATCAAGAATAGACACGAAAAAGGTAACTTTGCAACTTGTGGAGTCTAAACAACACACACTTAAATGATCAGTAGATCACAGAAGAAATTGCAAGTGAAATCAGTAAATGTGTAGACAAATGAAAATGAGAACACAAATTACCGAAACAGCAACCGATACAGCAAAGCCAGTCTGGAGAGGGAAATTTATAGCCCTAAACACCTATGTTAAAAAAGTAGAAAGAGTTAAACTCAAAGACTTAACTGAACACCTAGAGAAAATGGAAAAAGAACAATAAACCAATCCTCAAAGCAAGCAGAAGGAAATAATAAAGATTAGAACAGAAATAAATGAAATTGAGAACAACAACAAAAAATAGATAAAATCAAAACCAAAAGCTGGTTCTTTGAGAAGGTCAGTAAAATTGACAAATCGCTAGCAAGATTAACAAAGGAGAAAAACAGGCAAATAAATACAATCAGAAATTCACGGAGGGAAGTAATGACTGACCTCACAGAAATAAAAAGAATCAAAAGACGATACTATGAGAAACTGTATGCCAACAATGACAACCTAGAAATGGGCAAATTCCTAGAAAGGCAGAACCAATCTACACTGACGCTACAAGAAATACAAGAATTAACAAACCAACCACATTTAAAGAGACTGAATTCATCATCAAACACCTCCCAACAAGGAAAAGCTCAGGACCAGATGACTTCAGAGATGAATTCTACCAAGCATTTCAAAAAGAATTAACAACAATCCTGTTTAAACTCTTCCAACATGATGAAGAGGAGGGAAAATTACCCCATTCCCTTTATGAAGCCAACATCACCCTAACACCAAAGCCAGATAAAGACACTACATGGAAAGAAAAGTACAGACTCATCTCTTCAATGAACACAGAGATGCAAAAAATCTCAACAAAATATTGACAAATTGAATCCAGCAGCATTATCGAAGACTTACACATCTCGACCAAGGGGGATTTGTTCCTGGTATGCAAGGCTAGCTCAACATTAAAAAAACCATCAACATAATACGCCACATTAAAAAAAAATTGAAGGGAAAAAACACGATGATCACAATAGACACAGAAAAGGCATTTGACAGAATCCAGCATTCTTTCTTGGTAAAAAACACTTCAAAAGGTATGAATAGAAGGAAAATGCCACAATAGGATAAAAGGCATATATGAAAAACCCACAGCCAACATTGTACTCAGTGGGGAAAGGTTGAAAGCTTTCCACCTAAGATCAGGAACAAGACAAGGATGCCCCCGATCACCACTGCTATTCAACATTGTACTACAGGTTCTAGCTAGAGCAATTAGAGAAGAAAAAAAATTAAAGGCATCCAAATAGGAAAAGGGGACATAAAACTTGCACTACCAGCAGATGACATGAACCTATATTTAGAAAATTCTGAAATGTATACAACGGAGCTACTTGAGATAATAAATGAGTTCAGCAAAGTGGCAGAATACAAGATCCACATGCAGAAATCAGTGTTCTTGTACAGTAGTATTACACAATCTGAGAAGAAATCGGGGAAGATTCCATTTACAATAGCAACAAAAAGACTCAATATGTAGGGAACAACTTAGTCAAAGAAGTACAGGACCTAGACGCAGAAAACTACAAAACAGTGGCAAAAGAAATTTAAAATGACCTAAACAAATGGAATGACACTCCGTGTTCACGTACTCTAAGACTAAATATTGTGATGATATCAATCCAACCTAAATTGATTTATGGACTCAATGTAATGCCAATCAAAATTCCAACAGCCTAATTGACAGAAATAGAAAAGGCAATTACCAAATTCATTTGGAAGGGAAAAGGCACCCAAATAATCAAAAGCATTCTAAAAAAAGAAGAGCAACGTGGGAGGAATTTCACTGCCAGACCTTGAAACATATTACAAAGCTACAGTGGTCAAAACAGCAAGGCACCGGCATAAAGAGAGACTCGTCGATCAGTATAATAGAATTTAGAGTCCATAAATAAACCCTCACCTCCACGGTCAACTAGTTTTTCAGACACCTACCAAGTCCATGTTAATGGGGAAAAAGTCCCTTCAATAAATGGTGCTGGGAGACCTGGATATCTATAACCAAAAGAATGGAATGGAACCCCTATCTTACATCCCATACAAGAATCAACTCAAAATGGATCAGAGACCTAGATATAAAAGTAAGACTTTTATATCTACCATAAAACTGCTTGAAGAGGAAGCAGACTTGGCCCAGTGGTTAGGGCATCTGTCTACCATATGGGAGGTCCGCAGTTCAAACCCGGGCCTCCTTGACCCGTGTGGAGTTGGCCCATGCAGAGTGCTGATGTGAGCAAGGAGTGCTGTGCCACGCAGGGGTGTCCCCTGTGTAGGGGAGCCCCATGCTCAAGGAGTGTGCCCCATAAGGAGAGCCGCCCAGCACGAAAGTAAGTGCAGCCTGCTCAGGAGTGGCACCGCACACACGGAGAGCTGACACACAAGATGATGCAACAAAAAGAAACACAGATTCCCATGCTGCTGACAACAACAGAAGTGGACAAAGAAGAAGATGCAGCAAATACACACGGAGAACAGACAACCAGGGTGGGAGGGGGGGGAAGGGGAGAGAAATACATAAACAAATCTTAAAAAAAAAAAAAACTGCTTGAAGAAAGTGTAGGGAAACATCTTAAAGACCTTGTGCTACATGGTGGTTTCTTGGACCTTACACCCAAAGCACATGAAACAAAAGAAAAAATAGATAAATGGGACCTCCTCAAAATTAAACACGTGTATACCTCACAGGACTTTGTCAAAAGGGTGTAAAGGCAGCTGCCTCAGCAGAAGGAAATACTTGGAAATCACATGTCCAATAAGGGATTAATATCCATGATATGTAAAGAGATGTTACAACTCAAAAATTAAAAAAGACTCAATTAAAAAATGGGCAAAAGATATGAGTAGATATTTGTCCAAAGAAGAAATACAAATGGCAAGAAAAAAACATGAAAAAGTGTTCAATATGAGTAATGATTAGGGAAATGCAAATCATAACTAAGAGATATCTTTTCACACCAATGGGAATGGCCACTATTAAAAAGTCAGAGAACTACAAATGTTGGAGAGGATGTGGAGAGACAGGAACTCTTACTCACAATTGGTGGAAATACAGAATGGTACAGCCACTGTAGAGGACTGTTGGGCAGTTCCTAAAGAAGCTGAATATAGGGAAGCGGACTTGGTCCAGTGGTTAGGGCATCCATCTACCACATGGGAGGTCCACAGTTCAAACCCCGGGCCTCCTCGACCCATGTGGAGCTGGCCCACATGCAGTGCTGACGCGCACAAGGAGTGCCCTGCCACGCAGGGGTGTCCCCTGCATAGGGGAGCCCCACGTGCAAGGAGTGTGCCCCATAAGGAGAGCTGCCCAGGGCAAAAGAAAGTGCAGCCTGCTTAAGAATGGTGCTGCACACACGGAGAGCTGACACAACAAGATGACGCAACAAAAAGAAACACAGATGCCCACGCCACTGACAACAACAGAAGCGGACAAAGAAGAAGATGCAGCAAATAGACATAGAGAACAGACAACTGGAGCAGGGTGGGGGTGAGGGGAAATAAATAAATAAATAATTTTTTTTTTTAAAAGAAGTTGAATATAGATTTGCCAGCGACCCAGCACTATCACTATTGGGTCTACACCCAGAATTGAAAGCAGTGATACAAATACACATCTGCACACCAATGTTCATAGCAGTGCTAGTCATCATGTCAAAAGCTGGAAAGAACCCAGGTGTCCATCAACTGACAAATGGATAAACAAACAGTGGTATAGTCCCACAACGGAATATTATGCAGTACTTAAGAAGAAATGGGCAAGCGGATTTGGCCAGACAGATAGGGCGTCTGCCTACCACATGGGAGGTCCAAGGTTCAAACTCAGGGCCTCCTGATCTGTGTGATGAGCTGGCCCACGCACAGGGCTGATTTTCCCAAGGAGTGCTGTGGCACCCAGGGGTGTCCCCCGCCTAGAAGAGCCCCATGTGCAAGGAGTGCGCCCCATATGGAGAGCCGCCCAGCGCGAAAGGAAGTGCAGCCTGCCCAGGAGTGGTGCCACACACACGGAGAGGTGACAGAACAAGATGATGCAACAAAATAAGGCACAGATTCTGGGTGTCACTGATAAGAATACCAGTTGACACAAGAAGAACACACAGAAAATGGACACAGAGAGCAGACAACTGGGGGTGGGGTGGGGAAGGGGAGAGTAATAAATAAAAAATAAATCTTATAAAAAAAAGGCCTAAAACATTTGACAACATCAACGAAACTGGAGGACATTATGTTGAGTGAAGGAAACCAGACACAAAAGGACAAATACAATAAATACGGGATCGCTATGAACTAAATATGTTATATAACATACTGTATGATTCCATTTATATAAAATGTAATTATAAATCATTTTATAGAGGGGGGAATAAAAGTATCTGTGCAAGAATAGCCAAAAAGGGGAGCTGTGAACAGTAGGGGAAGCACAGATGGAGAAGGGATGGATTTACCTTTTTATCATTATTGAAATTAAGAAAATGTGCTAATAAGATTGAGATGATGAATGCACAACTATGTGATGGTGCCAAATACCACTGACTGTGCAGTGAACTGTATGCTTTGTTGCTACGTATCGATAAAAATGATTTGTTAAAAAAAAATGACAAACAGCACTTAAAAATGGGAATCTATGTAAATAACACTTTCACAAGAGAAGAAACATTCAATTCTTTCACCAGTAGGGAAATACAAAATAAAATCTGCTTTGACTTATCATATAGACATAGTAAAATGGCTAAAATCAAGAAAGATAATACCAACTGTTCACGAAGATGTGGAAAACCTGGAGTCCTCCTACATTGCTAGTGAGAATGCCAAAAGGTGCTACCACTTTGGGAAACATTTTGTCAGTTTCTTAAAAATATAAACTTACATCATTGTTGCTAGTTCCACTCCGCGGTATCTATCCACGACGACTTGCTGTACCATGATGCCCCCGGCAAGTTCACGGCAAGTTCACGGCCGCCAAAACTGGAGAAACATACAAACGCCTGTCACCGGGGGCTGGGATGAGAGGAGGTGGTACATGGTAAACAGCGGTGCAGCTCTAACTAGGTAACTTCATTCAAGTAACTGTCACAGATGAACAAGTTATCCGTGTCTGGAAAAATGCCAAAGACTGAAGCAGGCCCGAGCCCCCCGCCCACGCCCCCGCTCGCCCCGCCAAGGGCGCCCCCACGCCCCTGGCGACAAACCGCACGCAGAGGGCAGGGCCTGCGGGGCCGCCGCGCACAACCGTCCAGCGAGCGGGAGCTTGGGCGGCCGCGGGCCGGGCGCGCCCTCAGCGCAGCGCGGGGACGGCCGCTCGCCCGCTTTTCCGCGCTGCCGGCGGCCCCGCAGCCCCGCGCCCCGCCCCGCCCGCAGGCCCGCGGGCGCTCCCCGCCGCCCGCCCCGCCGCCGCCAGGTGGCGCCAAACACGTCCCGGGCTCCGAGCCGGCGCAGGCGGGCGTCTGAGGAGGGACCGCGCGCTCCGCCTGAGGGTTCCGGGCCAGCGCTCACTAAGCGCCCCCCGCGGGGATCCCCGCACACCGCACACCGGGGGCCCCGCGGCGCCTCAGCCGGCCGCAGCACCAGGTCAACGGTCAGACACGAACGAGGCCTCGGGGGGCGGGGCCTCGGGGGGCGGGGCCTCGGGGGCCTCGGGGGCCTCGGGGGGCGGGGCTTCGGGGCGGGTTGAACGCCCAGGGGCGGGGCTGAGCGGTGGGGATGCGGCTGCGCGGCCAGCAGCAGGGCTGAGCGCCCGGCCACGCCCTTGCCAGGAGCCCCGCCCCCGCCGCGGCCCGAGGCGGACCCGCGCGCACTCGGGGCTCCTGCGCGCTCCCGTCCCACTAGACTTCGGGGCCCCTACCTGCGTCCTCCGGGAGGAGGGTCTCCGCACCCCCGAGATCCGGCTAGCGCCTGGCAGCCACGCAGGTCCACCTGGCCAGGAGTGGGGACGCCTCCCGAGAAGAGCTGCCGGCGCCCCCTATTGTGAGGTCAATATTCTTCTACATCAAAGAAGACTGAAGCTCAGGGCGCAGCGCAATAAAGGGCAGCAGGGGGTGCGTTGGGTGGGGGGGGGAACCGGGAGTCTCATTGTAAACAGATGGTTACTGGCTCCTTTTCAACTAAAGGTCATGATTCTAGGACCCAAGATGATAAAAATAGTTAAAATGAACAGAATTATTGTAGTTTCCCAAGATACACAGGATTTTAAAGTGGAAACTCTTCAAGGGAAATTAAGACCTATGAAATGCTATGATTATAAGTGAATCAACACTTGGAATATTTTAGAGCAATACTTGGGACAAGCTGTCAGTAACTCATCTTTCAGGACTTGTGTAATCACTCTAAACAGATTATTCCTGTAATGTCAAAAAACTATCATATAAATGGAAACTTGAAAAAAAGTTTTACTTGCCTTTTTTTTTAAGCTACCTTGAGCACAAAAAATGTTACATTAAAAAAATGAGGTTCCCACGCCCCCGTCCCCCACTATACTATGCAAATAAAGAGAGACAGAAAGGTGATTAATGGCTGGCAGGGGTTGAGGGGAGTGGGGAAGGCGGAAGAACTCCCTTTGGATCTATGAGGTTTCCTTCAGAGTGGATAAAAATGTTCTGAAATTAGATAAATTTGATGCACAACATAGTGGATGTGCTAAATGCCAGAGAATGTACTGTCAAAATTGTTAATTTTATGTTATGTCACTTTCACCTAACAAAAAAATATGTGAAGTGGAGGAAAAAGAAACTCTCAATCATAATGCTCTTTGGTGCTTGAAAGGAACACTTTCTTTCTGCTATCTCTCTCACCTGCACCGTTCTGAGTTGTTACCTGCTGATGGTAGAGTTCCATGCCATCCAAAAGGAGAAGGTGTGCCTACATTGGAAAGGAGCCACAAAAATCCTGACTGGTTCCTGTTCAAGGAATAGGTTTCTCTAGTTCTAAAAATGGCTAAAGGCTAGGGTATTAAGTTAAACAAGTATTATCAACACAGACATACTCAAGAGTGAATTAGGAGGAAAAAGGAATTTTGCAATTGAGCAAGTCTCTTGCTAGTCTTCATCACTAGAACAAATTAAAGCATTTTTCTTTTCTGCTCTAGTCCAGAACCTTGTCAGAGGGTTTTCTCCTAGCTCACTTAAGCTTCCCCTGTTCTACTAGTGCCTTTGCAGGGTCCTCTCTGACCACATGAACCTTCGCTGCCATTCTTTATGTCCCATTTCTCCCTCCTCCCTCCAGTTCCTCCTCCCCCTGGTCCCCTCCTCCTACTGCCTCTTCTCTCTCTTCTCTCAGGCTTTTCTAAACCACAAGAGGCAGTGGCCCCTTTCCATTGTCATAGAACCCTCAAATCCCAAAGAACTGCAGAATCGCTCATCAAAGTTTGCAAGTTTTTTCTTTTACTTGTGCAGAGGACATGATCTTTTTTGGTTACTGTTAGCATGGAGTATCTTTTTCAAAGATTTCACTTTCAGGCAGTTTTTATCCCTGGATCTAAGGTGAGTCTCTTGTAGGCAGCACATGGATGGCTCATGTTTTGCCATCCATTCTGTCAGCCTGTATCTTTTTTTTAAAGATTTATTTATTTCTTTTTTATTTCTATCCCCTTCCCCCTCCATTTTTGCTCTAGGTGTCCATTTGCTGTGTGTTCTTCTGTGTCTGCTTGCATTATCTGGCAGCAGTGGAAAACTGTCTCTTTTTTTGTTGTGTCATCTTGCTGTGTCAGCTCTCTGTGTGCAGTGCCACTCCTGGGCGAGCTGCACTTTTTTTCATATGGGGCAGCTCTCCTTGTGGGGTGCTCTCCTTACACATGGGGCACTGCTATGCAGGGGCACCCATGCATGGCAGGGCACTCCTTGAGTGCAGCAACAATGCACGTGGGCCAGCTTACCGCACAGGTCAGGAGGCCCTGGGGATTGAACCCTGGACCCTCCATGTGGTAGACAGATGCTCTAGCAGTTGAGCCATGTCTGCTTCCCAGCCTATACCTTTTGATGGGGGATTTTAATCCATTCATATTCAATGATATTACAGTAAATGCATTATTTACTTCTATCATTTTATTCTTTGGTTTTCATATGTCATGTATTATTTCTGTCTGTATTTTTGCTCTCTTGGTTATCCTTTCTGCTATTCTTTCTTCTATAATCTCTTCCAAGCCTCTGTCTCCTGTCTTTTTCTGTCAGGTGGTAAAACTTCCTTTAATATTTCCTACAAAGTCAAATCATTGTTATGAATTCTCCTAATTTCTGTTTTCTTTGCATTTTAAACACACCTTCATATTTGAAGGCCAGTTTTGCTGGATAAAGATTTCTTAGCTGGCAGTTTTTCTCTTTTAATATCCTAATTATATCATGCCATTGTCTTCTCTTCTCCAAGTTCTGATGAGAAATCCACAATAACTCTTTCTGGGCATCCATTGTATGTGATAGTTTGCTTCTCCATGGCTGCTGTCAGAATTTTCTCTTTATCTTTGACATTTGGCAGTTGGAGAAGTCCTGTTAGACCTACTATGAATCTGAATAGACCTATTGGAGTAGGTCTATTCACATTTATTCTGATTGGGGTACACTGTGCTTCCTGGACATGCAAGGTCATTACTTTCATGAGGGTTGGGAAATTTTCAGCTCTTATTACCTCAGATACTCTTTCTGCCCCTTTTCCCTTCTCTTCCCCTTCTGGAACTGACATGACATGCATGTGGTTGTGTTTTCTATTATCATTCAACTCCCTGAGACCTAGCTCAAATTTTCACATTCTTTTCTCTTTGTTCTTTTCTCTCTTCCATTTCTGCTGTTCTGTCTTCTGCATCACTTATAGTTTCTTCTGTCATTTCAAACTTGCTGTTGTATGCCTCTAATGTTTTGTTGTTGTTGTTTTGTTTGTTTCCTCTTTAGGAGGTACTGGCAATTGAACCCAGGACCTTGTGAATTGTAAGCAGATGCCCAACCACTCAGCTACATCTGCTCCACAGTGAGAGTTCATTTTTACATTTGTTTGTTTTTAGAAGGTGCCAGGGATCAAACCTGAGACCTCGTACATGGGCAGTAGATCCTCAACCACATGAGCTACAACTGCTGCCCTCTAATTTGTTTTTTATCCCACTATTGTGTCTTTCATTCCCATGAATTCTGTTACTTTTATATTCAGGCTTCCAATTTCTTCTTTGTGCTCACTTGGTGTCTTGATATCTTTTATCTTTTTATCCATATCATCTTTCAATGCATTAATTTGATTTTGGAAATTTGTGTGCCTCTCCTTGGTTAGTTGTCTGAAATCCTGTGTATCTTCTGGGGACTTTGATAGATTCCTTTTCTTGGGTCATTTCTTCTCTTTTCTCAGAATGACTTCTAATTTTTTCCTGATGTCTAGGCATCTGATTTGGATGGTGAGTTTACTCAGACGCTCACTTTCCTTTCATAGGGATTTAGTGGCAGGAGGCTGTGTGTTACTGGTGTCATTGATTCCTGGTTAAATTGTTATGGGTCTTTAGGATTGTCCCTGTTAGTTGCTCAGATCTGGGCCCTGAGCAGAGTAATGTGTTGCAGACCTGCTTCCTAGGGCCTCGGGTAGGGAGACTGTAAAGACCAGAAAATGCCTCTCTGGCTTATTTACTGTGTTCCCCACATGCTTTTCCTTGGTCCACCAGCAGATGGCACTCCTTGTCAGCCCTTCAGTTCAAAGCCTGGTCTGAGTGTGTTTGTATCCACCAGACCAGATCACTGGAATAGAGGATCCTGCCTGGAGGCTAAGAGCCTCCCAATTCAAACCTTCTGTCCTGGTCAATAGAGAGGGTGATTGAGAGGGTCAGCTCTCCTTAGTCCTGGATCTCTTTAGTCCCCTGCTGGCTCCCAGGAAAACAATAGCAGGGCCCTGCCCAGCCTGCAGGAGCTCAAGGGCACAGCAGACCAAAGGTGTCAGGCAAAAGCAGCCAGCCTTAGGCTGTGTTGCTCTTTCCTCACTTCTGGGAGGTGGGTCCCCCTTTGTAGCCAGTGGCCCTGAGGCCTGAGAATTCAAAGTGTCTAAATGGTGGGGTGGATCCTGGCAGCTGCAGCATGTACTCACAGTTTTGCCACCATGGTTCTTTTCCATTGCCCCTCTCTCTGCTGGGTGGTGTCCAGCCTTCCCCGGGGGTCCTGAACCCTAGAAGTTTCTTTCCAGGCCATTGCTGCCTGTCCTCTAGCTATTTTTTCTGGAAGAGAAGAGAGTCATCTATCTTGCTAGTCTGCCATCTTCCCAGAAGTATCATTGTAAAGTAATGGAAGTCATTTGAGTTCACAAGATTTCAACAAAGATAACAGTAATGACTATATATTCAGACTATTTGTACCCCATCTTTCCATAATGGTTTTTTAGTATACGCACAAATACATATTTATAGAAATAATTATGAAATTCTCTTGAAACTTAAGCACTAAAGAAGTTAAAGCCATAAAGGAGGCAAAAGTAAACATTCTCACAAAGAGAGTTAATACAAATTGTATCAAATTTGACTGAATTTCTTAGTGTTCAGAGCAAAGTGAGAATTGTGGACATTTGAAATACTGGTTTCCAAAGTGATTTTTCACTTAATGATTTTTTGTTTGCTCTCTGGGTCCCATTGGAAAGGAGAGTGGTCAGAGGGTATCATTGGTGTTGGGGATTGCATAATGTCCCCCACAAAAGGTATGTTCAGCTTCCAACCCCTGGTCTGTGGGTGTGAACGCTTTTGTAAATAGGACCTTTGAATATATGGGCCTTAATCCAGTGTGGCTGAAGTCCTTATAAGCAAAGCAAATGGATGTGGAAAGGAAGCTCTGGGAGCAGCCTAAAGCTGGAAGGCAAGGGAGCCCAGAAGAGAAAGGAGAAGATGCAACCACACGCATCAGCACAAGACAGAAAAGCCAAGGAGCACCAAGATTGCTGGTGAGATAGAAGCACTGACTCTGGGAGGAAGCTCGCCTTCTAGCCTCTGAAACCTTGAGTCTGTAAATCCCTGCTGGTAAGCCAACCCATTACATGGAATCCATTACAGCAGCTAGGAAATTAGTGCAGGAGTCATGGAGGAAACAGAGTACACAGTTCTCACCCTCAGCCCCTTCCATCAGGGCAGCCCTGCTTTTCTCATTTGTGTTCAATAGTCTCTCAGGCTACAAAGCAATTACATATTTGTTTTTCACAGAGAAGAAAACATTCCATTTTAAGAAAAAGTTTTCCTGTTGCAAGAATGCTGAAAGTGGTAGCTTTTACAGGGATAATTAAATAACAGAACTGTTATTAGAGACAATGAATAAAAATGAACAATAATAAAAAAGATAATTTTTTTTTAGCAAATAAGAACCCTTTCTTGGTAAATAAAAAACAAAACTATAATTATGAAGTATCACTTGATAAAGACATTGAGGCAGGAGGTTAAGCTCTGGCCCAGGTATGTAATATTTTAGTGGTCAGTGGAAAATGAAGAAGCCAATATATATGACTTATGTCAGGGATTCTGCACCTTTCAATTATTGAATTCATTACAGTCTCCCAACAGAAAGGTTCGATCTTCATCGTACATGAAAATCTTGTAGGAAACATATTTAAAATACTATTTTCTATACCTTATACCCAGATATTTTTATCTGTGATTTGGTGTGGAGAACCAGAAATCTGCATTTTATTAAAATATATTAGATTTCTTGATTAGGTACATGAACATAATGAAAAAATCTATCTGGGATAATCTCATGATCACTTCTGTCCCATCAGCCTAGTTTACTCTGTCACTCTTTCAAATTATTATTATTATGAATTTCTTAACTCTATCTAGAAAGTTTGTCCCAAGGTAACAATTCATTTTCAACACAACCCTTTTTTCCTGCTATTATATGTATTGGATGTTTTGAATTGTACCACACTGATTGCCTTCCTTTTCCCATATGGATATATTGTCATTTCCTTTTCCTGTGTTTTCCATGGGGTTAAAATGCAACAACCAGAATATATAAAATCATATTTCATTTGATACCAACTTACCTTTCATGACATGTAAATATACTTTACCTATACCTCTACAAACAGAGAGGGAGATTTCATAACAATAAAAGGATCAACCTAAGGGAAAGATATGACACCTGTAAATATATGCTCATTTAACACCTAAGATTCGATTTAATACCTAAAGTAAAAAAAAAAAAAAAACATTGACACCTATCTGAGGGATATCCCTGTCAAGGAGGAGGGGGAAAGCTTGCTGTCTGTTGATCTGCCAAACTCAGGTCCTTACACTATGCTCCAAAATTCAGAGCACTTGTCCTGACTGCTTTAATCATATGTTTACAAAGTTTGGCTCCCCAGGAGTGTATTCTCCCCCTGAATGTAAAGCATATACTAGTTGATTTCCAGTGATTGTTTTGGAGTGAATGAACAAATGAATGACTGAATGAAAGGATGGCTCACCAGGCAGAGGTGAAGAAATAGGAGAGTAGAGCATATTGGAACTTTAGCTTTTCCCAAGTGCTTTCAGTAACTTTTCCCAAACTGAATGCCTTCAGGTGTTAGTAGCTATTCATTGAAAAACAGGAGTTCAGCACTCAAACTGTATCTTCTCTGTTCCTTATTTGAATATCCCCAATGCCCATTACTGTGTTTATTTTTTTAAATATACTTTTAAATTTTAAAAAAGGTACTTAGACCGCATAAATGTTACAAAAAAACATAGAGGGGATTCTGATATGTCCCACTCCCAACCCTTTCCACATTTCCCCACATTAACAACATCCTCCATTAGTGTGGTATATTTATTACAATTGATGAACACATTTTGGAGCATTGCCACTAAAGTATATTATAGTTTACATTATAGTTTACACTCCCTGCCCATCACTGTGTTTAAGTCCATTTCCCCGTGTTCACAAACTTATTAGACCAGAATTTTATTAATATCTGGAACAAGTGCTCCTTGGAACACTTTAGAATATGCTGACCTTTAGTGTAAGATAATTCTGTAGGGTGGTTCACAGATGAGTCATAGAAGTGGATCATGGCCAGTTTGGAGATTTCTGTTCTAAAATGCTGGAAGGATTTGAATTTTATTATGCAAACCATATAAATAATTGAATGGTTTTAGATAAGAAATATTTTGCATTTTATCATGTCCTAGCTGCAGTGTAGAAGATAAGTTTGAAGGAGGCTGGACCGGAAGTGGAGAAAATATGTGGAAGCTTGTGACAACAATCCCGGCTACCAGTGATGAAATACTGGACTAAGTCTACAATGAGAAATGGGGAGGTGGGGTGGAATTGAGAAGATATATTTAGGAAGTAGTATTGACACAATTTCAGACTAATTGTATTTCAGAATGATAGAGTGGGAAATATAAAGGAAATCATCTGGTTTCTGGCTTAGAGAATTGGGCATGGGGTGGTGACATTCATACTGAAAAAGAAAATGGAGAACTGTGGGGTAACAGCCTTAGTTTCAGGGATTTATGAAAGACAAGTGAGAAATTCACATGTGGGGCTCAGGAGAGAGATCTGGGCTAGATAGGAAAAGTTAAGGGTCCTTGGCATCCTGCTTGAAACAATAGGTTTGGATGTGGTCACTGAAATAGACTAGGGTGAATGAGAAGGAAAGTGAGAAGAAGACTGAACCTTGTGGAGCATCAACATGTAAACAGTTAACAGAGGAAGAGGACACTGAGATGTATGAAAGAAAATTAGCAGGGAGCCCCAAGCCCAAGCCTGGTGAAGCCAAGATAGCAGAAGGGGAAGACATAATCAAATCTGTAAAACTGCTGAAAAATCAGGAAGGAAAGTTCAAGCATGATAAAGAAAGTGGCCTTTGCATGTGGGAATTTGAATGTATTTGGAATACCCATAGGAGAGTTGTTCCACTGGAGTGGTTGGCTAGGCGTCAGCAAGTTCAGACACACCGAGGGCTGAAATAGAGATGTCCCTCTGGAGAGGGACTGCATGGGACTGTTTCTAAGGAGCTTAGCTCTGAAAGGAGAGCCAGAGGAGGCTGTATTGGGGTCCTCAGGGAAGCTGTCCTGATGTCACAGGGAAGACTGTCATTGGGCTGTCATGGGGGAGACCAGCAAGGCTCTATGCAACAGGGCTCTCTTGCTTTGCTCTTTGTATAAATAGAAAGTGCATTAATGAAAGGGATGTGGCCGATGTCAGGCAAAGGAGACCAGCCCCTGTGCTCTGGCCTCTCTGAGCCCCACCTGGACCTACAGCAAGCCCAGAGGATCAAGCGGTGCTCTGACCTCACCCCTCCCCTGCACAGAGCATGTCAGGCACAATGGTGGGCACCATGCCAATAGAGGGCTCCTGTACCCACAGCCTGGTGGGCTCATTCTCCTAAGTGTTTCTTTCTGCCCTTGGGAAGCAGGATCCTGCCGCAGGCATCACAGGAAGCCTCCCCCCTCCCCCACCCATGGTTTCCCCTTTCCTCAAGGCAAGCAGGGGCACTGGACTTCTGCAGCGTCTCACCAATTTGACCTGCATGACAGTCAGAGGATATTGGGAGAAATCTGTTGGGACTGGCAGTTTCTGAAAATTTCATGGATTTTCTGTGGAGACATTGGTCCCCTTCTAATCCAAGTCTTCCCGGATGGGGGTCTCTCCTGAGGTGACTGGTGAGCGAGTCTCCTTCCCCATGTGGCCCTGCCCTCTCAGCATTTGCTTCCCGGGCCTGCTGTCAGAAGGGGGCCTCCAGGGAGCGTCCTTCTTACACGTGAATTGGCCGCCTCTTATTTTATTAAACCGCATGGAAAGTAAAAGTGTTGGAGGGATGTGGTAATACAAAATGGTGTAGCCACCATGGATGACAGAGTGATGGCTCCTCTGAAAGCAAAACATAGAATTATCAAATGATCTGGCAACTGGACTACTAGATATATACCCCAAAGAATTGAAAGCAGCATCTCAAAAAGATATTTGAACACCGATGTTCATAGCAGCACTATTCACAATTGCCAAATGATGGAAGCAACACAAGTTTCCCCCAATGGATGGATAAATAAAATGTATAACAGAATAGACATACAATGAAATATTATTCAGCTGTACAAAGGAATGAATTCATGATACGTGTGACAATATGGATGAACTTGGAAGACGTCCTATTGAGTGAAATAAACCAGACACAAAGGACAAGTATTGTCGTCTCACTTTTTTGAAATATATAGAATAAATAATCTCATAGCATCAGAATGTAGAGTATTCATGCCTGCGGTGTGTATACAGAATGAGAAGAAGCAAAGACTTAAAATCGACAGCATTCCTATTTGGAATGAGGGAAACATTTTGGCAAGGTGTGGTGCTCCATCAAGGTGACAGACCCTCATTAATAAAAACATCCCCTACCAAGTTCATCTAACTTCTGGTACTATAACTAAAGTACAGGATGTTGAACTATGGACCCACATTTCTCAACTAAGAAAGGCCCAGCCAGAGTCCTGAAATTGTTCTAACTCTGGAAACTTGAAGAAACTCAAAACAGTTGCCACAGTGTTTTTTTTTATTTCTTTATCTTGCAATAATGTAAGAGACAAGATGGCAAGAATATTTCTGTTTGTTCAACTGTCTATTTACCTCTCTAGCAGCTGGGCCAGGGCCTAACTCATTTTGTGATGCTGAGATTTGAGACTAACTACTTCATATCATCTCTTTTCCCCACTGCAATTCAGATCTTAAAGGAAGACAAAATGACAGTTCAGCAGATATCTGAATTTTTTAATTTGACAGGTTTTGGAGCACCTAGTTTTGTTGTGTGCAAAGAGGCCCTTAACATCGTACCCCATCAACAAGCAGGCGTGACCTTGTCATGCTTTATGTAACCCTAACTGAGCAGCCTCTTTCTCTTAACAATATGAATTTGTGATGCATCCATGTCCTTCTCTGGCAGGATAACACTTTCCTTTTTACTGCTGAGTAACTATATGGGCGTAGTTGTACCACAGTTTGGTTATCCATTCACCTAGTGAAGGACATCTTGGTTTCTCCAACTTGTAGTTATTATAACTAAAAGTTGCTATAAATATATCAGTGCTGGGTTTTTGTGTGTGTGGACATTAGTTGTCAAACAAACTTGAGTACATGCCTAGGAGTGTGATTAATGAGTCACATGCTGAGATAAGTTGACCTTAGTAATCATGCTAAAATGTCTTCCAAAGTGGCTGTACCATTTGCATTCCCTCCAGCAAGGAATGCGAGTTCCTGTTGTCCCACATCATTGCTAGCAGTTGGATTGTCTGTTCTTTGGCTGTTAGCCATTCCAGTGGGTGGGTAGTATCTCTCGTTGTTGTTTTAAGTTACTTTTCAGTAATGACAAATGATAAGTGTCTTTATGTGTGCTTATTTGTCAATTGTATACCTAATTTAGTGAGGGGTCTGTTCAGCCATTTTCCAATTTCTTAGTTGTGTGGTTTGTTTTCTTTTTATTGAGCTCTGTAGGGCTTTTGTATATTTTGGTACAAAATATATGTATCTTACAAAACTTACTCCCAGTGCAGGATTGAGGTCTTTCATTCAATTAGCAGTGTCTTCTACAAAGTAGAACTTTTAACTTTTCAAATGAAGTCCCATTACCATTTTTTCTTTTCATGACTCTTTAGATGTTGCATTTAAAAACTCATCAGCAAGCACGAGGTCATTCTTCTGTTGGAAACTCACTTTTTTAAAAAAATCATTTTGCTTCTTAAACATTCACATATAAACTATTTTAGGAGAATTTGTGTGTAAGCTGTAAAGTTTATGTCTTTATTTATTTTCATATGGCCATCCAGTTGTTCCATTTCCATATTTTGAAAGGATTATGTTCACTTGAACGTATTTTAATGGATCTACATATGAACTCTCTTTTTTCCCCATTTTTCTGTGTACCAACATCAAACTCTATCAATTATTGTAGATTTATAATAAGGATTGGAACCAGGCAGTATGGGCTGCTCAGTTTTGTCCTTCTTAAGCATTTTGCATGCTCTTCTAGGAGTAGAAAAGGTTCATAAATATATACAAAATATCTTTCTATGATTTTCTATAAGACATTAAAAATATTGACTCTACCTACCATGAAACAGGAATATTTCTCCACTTATTTAACTTTTTACTACTTGCAAGTTTTTAATAGGTTATGAGAGAGAAATACGTACTTATTTTCTTAGGTTTGAGCAAAGGAATTTATTATGTGTTTTTACAAGTATAAAAGCATTTGTTTTTTATTTTGTTGTTCACTGCAGGGGAGGAGAAATCAATTGATTTTTGTATACTTACCTTGTACTTTGCTTCTTGTTATCTCCATGCAGTCTCATCAAGGCACTGGATAGTTAGCTCCATTTCCTTCTTCCAAATTTATAGCAGTGAATAATATAAAATTTTAATTTCTGTGATTCTGTTGGTAGCCTGAAGGGGGCGCATGTGCACAGCTGAACAGTGAGCTCAAGCAGTTCCTCTCCTGCACCCTGGCTGCCAGGAGAGGTGCCTGAGGACCTTTTTTTTTTTTAAATTATCTTATTTTAAAGTTAAGAGACCACACAAAACCTTACATTAAAAAACATAAGAGGTTCCCATATACCCTACTCCTCACTCCCCAACCCCACCAATTTTTAATTGTTTTTTTGAAGATACTTAGATGATAAAAAAGTTATGTTCAAAGAGTATGAGGTTCCCCTGTACCCCATCGCCCCTCACCCCACTCCTCCCACCCGACAACCTCTTTCATCAAGTGACACCCTCTTTGCATTTGGTGAATACAGTTTGGAGCACTGCTGCCCCACGTGGATAATGGTTTACACTGTAGTTTACACTCCCCCCAGTCCATTCAGTGGGTTATGGCAGGACATACAATGTCCGGCATCTGTCCCTGCAATGCCATTTAGGACAACTGAGCCATCATTTTGACCCAACTGAACCTCAGACCCAGTGGAGAAGGCCTCCCTGTGGCCCTGAGGCCTGGTTGCCCTGTCCCATGTGGACAAGCACTTCATTCTGCAGGACTGTCCTGGGAAGCTCCGGGGGCCATGGGACAACTCTTGCCCTGTCCGTAGCGAGTCAGAAGCTTCATCCATAAGTTTTCATTCAGGTTAATTCCTAAAATGGCTTCCCAGGTCCCCCTCCTTGAATGTGTCTCATCAATGGTTTGTAGTTTTCAGGTAACAAATCTTGTACCTCCTTGGTTAAATTTCTTCCTAAGTATTTTATTCTTTCTGATGCTCCTGTAAAAGAAATTGTGTTATAACTTTCTTTTCAGATTGTTTGCTTCTATGTTATAGAAATACAACAGACTTTTGTGCAACTTTCTGGCATTATTAGCTATAAGAGTATTTGTGAGTCCTAGAGGGATTTTTATATATAAATCCTGTCCTTTCTAAACAGAGATAGTTTTGTTCTTCCTTTCCAATGTGGATGCCTTTACCTCCTTTTTCTTGCCTGATGCTCTGGCTAGGACATCCTGGACAGTGAGGAATAGCAGGGGCAAAAGCAGCATCATGGATTGGGCCTTGATGTTATTGCCCAAACGCACAGCCTTTCACCATCGAGAATGACGCTAGTTATGTAGTCCTTGTTTTGCTGCCCTGTTTCTTTGTATTTCATTATGAAAAGGTATTGGATTGTGTCAAATGATTTACCTGCAGCAAATGGCATGGCCACAGTATTCTTTTTTTAAATTTTCCTTCCGCCTCCCCCAGCCCTGCTGTTTTTGCTGTCTGTGTCCCTTTGCTGTGTGATGTTCTGTGCTTATTTCTCTTTTTGTCTTCTCTTTTTTCTCCTCTAGGATGCCCATCCTGGGGACCTCTGCTGAGGAGAGAGGTTCCCTGTCACATGCATGACCTCAGTTCCTGGTTCCTGTTGTGTCTTGCCTTGTCTCTCCCCTTGTTTTTCTTTTGCTGTGTCATCATCTTGCTTCATGTCTTCCTTGCATAGGAATTGGCTTGCTGCCTGGGGACTTGATGCTCCACACGGGCACTCAGCTCACCACGTGGATACTTGGCTCACCACGTGGACACTGGCTCGCTGCACAGGCATGCTTTTTTTCTTTGACCTGAAGGCCCCAAGGATGGAACCCAGGCCCTCCCATATGGCAGGTAGAAGCTCAATCACTTGAGCCACATCCACTTCCCCACAGTATTCGTTTCTTGTTGAATTCATGTTGCTTGTTACTTTGTATCTTAATAATATTTTATTTTTAAAGATATTTTCTTAGAGAAGTTTAAGGTTTTCAGGAAAATCACACTGAATTACAGAGTTCCATATAACCTTCTCACAGGCAGTTTTCTGTATTATTCTTTGCTTTAATGCTGTGTTTTTGTTATAACTGATGGAACAATGTTACTAGAACTATACTGTTACGTGTAGTCCATGGTTTGCTTTAGGGTTCTGTTTGTGTTGTGCAGTTCTATGTTTGAAATTTTTATTGTGGAAAGATACATACAACCTAATATTTCCCATTTATTGTTTTTCAAATATACAGTTCAGTGATGTTCATTTGCATGCACAGTATTGTCACTGTCATCCCCTACCAGATTTTCCTGTCACCCCATAGAAACTGCACCCACTAGACCAGGACTCCAGTCCCTGCACCCCCAGTCAAATGCCAGTTCACAGGAGCACTGATGCCCATGAAAGGAGGCCCCGCTGGAGCCGTGAAGGTGCCCAAGTGTCTGCCCTGGGTCCACCCAACCAGGCCAACATTCGGAGTCGGGGGTCAGGATCCAGGAGGAGGCAGCCTAAGGACTCCTACTCCAGAGGGAGCTGAGCGTGCACAGTCCTGCCCCCGCAGCCCACGTGCCAGCGATCAGGCTTCCCCGGTCCTGTCCCTCCCCGTGGGAAGTCTCGTTCATTGTACATTTCCCCCACGTGGTGCTGATGGGCTCCAGAGCCCACCATGAAGACTGCGGGTTCCTAAGCGGAGGTGAAAAGAAACCTCAGCACGAGAAGCAGACAGATTCCCTCTTTCTCCAAACAGAAAGAAGGCACTGCCGTGTGTCAGGACGCGGTCCTTGAACATGGGGTTTTAGAGACACCCACTGTTCAGAGGTGGTTGCTGTGCCCGGTGAACGCCCTCACCCCTCACCCGTGGGTTCTGATGGGCTGTCTTGCTCCTCGCCCAGTTTGATGGTAGTGAAATGCACCTCGCTCTGCTGCAGGGGGACTCATGTGTGTCCTCCAGCACCAGAGAAGGACAGATGGCCCTTGAACTTGCCACACGTTAAAAAACTGATGACCCTCAGATTTGATTGAAGGAGGAAAGAGTCTGTATCTCACTTTAATTAACACAGGAAATGAAGAACCAAACTGCAACTCCAGGCTGTCCTAGAAATAGAAATTTAATGTAATATTCTGGTCAAGAACTTGCTGTTTAAAAAACTCATCATGTCCCTATCCACGTGGTTAGTATTTCTTTGTACTTTTATACAGAAATCAGTTGCCCTCCCACTTCTCCCCCAAATCCTCCATCCCTACTAGTTCCTGTGTCTTCTCTCCTAAATCCCAGGAAGCAGTGTCCTTGGTGCTTGCAGGGCCTGAGCTTACCGATAGGTCCATGCTGGGCCCTGCTCCCTCACTGGAAGAGGGTCTCCCTCTCGTCTCTCCAGGGAGGGCTTGGTTTAGAGGGGGCCAACGCCCCTCAGTCTCGAGCTCTTGAGCAGCTGCTGGAGCTGCCTCTGAAATTTGAGGTTCCTCAACCCAGAAGCTGCCCCTGGAGCTGGAGCTGGTGGCAGTGGTGGTGCTGCAGGGAAGTCCAGCTCCAGGCCTGGCTGTAGGTCTGGCTCTGGACCTGGTGCTGGAGCTGGAAGAGGAGAAACGTTCACCCCCATGACGGCCATCCCTCTGCCTTTCAAAGCACAGAACACCCCACAGCCTTGAGCAGCCCAAACACCCCCAGGGACCGCCCCAGGCTGCAGCCCCTGGAGGCGTGGTCTGAGCTCCCTCTCTCTTAGCTCCTGGACAACAGCAGCTTCCGAGGCTCTTCCTGGGTCCTGCCCCCCAGTCTCCCCATCCCCTGCCCAGCTCCCTCGTGCTGTGTTATTCTGACAACCGTGTGTGGGTGTCCTCGCCCACTGATGATAATCTCCCGATGGGGGGGAGAAAGCCTTGCTCAGCCCTAGTGCAGCTGAGTCCCCTGGCTGGACTGGTGAGTGGGCCGCTCCCCACACCTCCCTTTTGGGACCATGATCGTGGGGTGGAGAGGACTGGGTGGGCAAACAGAGCTGGGAATGGGCTGTGGGGGGATGGGCTCTCAAGGGCTGGCCCTGAGACCCCTTTCTCCCCTTCTCCCCAGGGTGCCAGGGCCCCATCCAGAGCTCCCCTCCCCACCTGTCCTGCAGGGGGAAGGCCCAGAGCCCCACCCTGGAGGAAGGGGTTTTCCCAGCCCTCCTGAGCACATCCCCCAGTGCACCCCGACTTCCTTTCATGCTGTCATGGAGATTGCTGTGTACGAGGCCTTTGCATTTATAAGCTTACTGGTGGCTACTTGATTCTTTTAAGTTGCTATTGTAAGTGGATTTTTTTTTCTTGACTGGTACCTCAGATTGCACATTTTTATGTACAAAATCTACTGATTTTTATGTTTTGCTCTTTTTTTTTTTTTAAAGATTTATTTATTTATTTTAATTTCCCCCCCTCCCCTGGTTGTCTGTTCTTGGTGTCTATTTTCTGCGTCTTGTTTCTTTGTCCGCTTCTGTTGTCGTCAGCGGCACGGGAAGTGTGGGCAGCGCCATTCCTGGGCAGGCTGCTCTTTCTTTTCACGCTGGGCGGCTTTCCTCACGGGCGCACTCCTTGCGCGTGGGGCTCCCCCACGCGGGGACACCCTTGCGTGGCACGGCACTCCTTGCGCGCATCAGCACTGCGCACGGCCAGCTCCACACGGGTCAAGGAGGCCCGGGGTTTGAACCGCGGACCTCCCATATGGTAGATGGACGCCCTAACCACTGGGCCAAAGTCCATTTCCCATGTTTTGCTCTTCTATCCTGCCACTTTAGTAAACTTGTTTACAAGCTCTTAACGCTTTGTTGCAGTTTATTTTTTTCGGCTTTGTACATGCAGTATCATGTCATCAGCAAATAGTGAAAGCTTTCTTTCTTTTCCAATTTGGATGACTTTTATTTCTTTTTCTTGGCTAAATGCTTGCAAATACTTCTAATAAAAATGTTAAATGGGAGCAGTGACAGTGTGTGTCCTAGTTTTGTTCCAATCTTAGAGGACAAGTCTTTTGCATTTCACCTTTGAGTATGATGTTAATTTTGGGTTTTTCATATACAGCCTTCATCATGTCTAAGAAGTTTCCTTCTATTCTTATAATTCCAAGTGTTTTTTATCCAAAAAGGATGCTGTACCTTGTCAAATGCTTTTTCTGTGACAGTAGAGATGATCATGTAGCTTTTTCTATGGATCTGTTCTTTTTTTTTTTTTGAAGATTTATTTATTTATTTAATTTCCCCCCCTCCCCTGGTTGTCTGTTCTTGGTGTCTATTTGCTGCGTCTTGTTTCTTTGTCCGCTTCTGTTGTCGTCAGCGGCACGGGAAGTGTGGGTGGCACCATTCCTGGGCAGGCTGCTCTTTCTTTTCACGCTGGGCGGCTCTCCTTACGGGGCGCACTCCTTGCGCGTGGGGCTCCCCCACGCGGGGGACACCCTTGCGTGGCACAGCACTCCTTGCGCGCATCAGCACTGCGCATGGCCAGCTCCACACAGGTCAAGGAGGCCCGGGGTTTGAACCACGGACCTTCCATATGGTAGACGGACGCCCTAACCACTGGGCCAAAGTCCGTTTCCCTGGATCTGTTCTTATGGTCTATTAATTTGATTAATTTTTTTATATTAAACCACCCTTGCATACTAGGGATAATTTGACTTGATCATGGGAAGTGGATGTGGCTCAAGTGATAGAGTTTCCACATACTATATGGGAGGACCTCAGGTAGATCCCTGGGGCCTCCTGGTGAAAAAGAAGAGAAAGCATGCTCTCATGGCAAGCCAGTGCCAGAGCAATTGCCTGCGTGGTGAGCCAGTGCCCACACAAGTGCCCACAGGAGTGCCCACGTGGTGAGCCAGTGCCCAGCACACGTGAGTCATGCAGCAAGATGATGATGCATCAAAAGAGAGACAAGGGGAGAGTCAAGGAGAAACACAACACAAACCAGAAACTGAGGTGGTGCAATTGACAGGGAACCCCCCTACCCATCAGAGATCTCCAGGATAGAATCCTAGAGGAGAAAGACAAGAAGAGAAGACAACAGAGACAGGAAAACAAAACAAAACAAAACAAAACAAAACAACAACAACAAAAAACTCCAGCAGGGTGAGAGGAGGGAATGGGAAAAATAAGTAAATAAATAAATCTTTTAAAAAATCCACTTAATCATGGTGTGTAGTTTGTTTGATGTGTTGTCAAATAGGATTATTAATGTCTTTTTGAGGATTTTAGTTCATTAGAGGGATTGATCTGTAGTTGTCTTCCCTTGTGGTGTCTTTATGTTGCTTTATCACCTAATAGGGTGATTTTGGCATCAAAGAACGAGCTAGGTAATGTTTTGGGAAGGGTTTAAGCAGAATGGGTTTTAGATTTTCCTGGAATGATGGTACAATTTACCCATGAAATCACTGGTGCTGGGCTTTTCTGATTTGGTGTGATTTTTTATGACTAATTCAGTTATGGCCTCTTCATTTCTTTTACTTATTCTTTCATTAGTGTAGGATGCTTGTGTGTTTCTAGAAATGTATCCATTTCATCTAAGTTATTCATCTTATTGGCATACAGGTTTTCAAAATATCCTCTTTAATGATCCTGTTTCATTGGTGGGTTCAGTGGTGGTAGTCCCTCTCTTGGTTTTTATTTTATTTATTTGCATCCCCTCTCATTTTTCTTTGGTTCATCTAGAAGATCAATTTTATTAATCTTCTAAAAGAACCAGCTATTGGCTAATTTTCCTAGTGTTTTTTTCTTTTTGCTATTAATTCTCAATTTCATTTTGTTCTGCTCTAATCTTTGTTATTTCCTACTTTCTTTTTTCTTTGGGATAATTTTGTGCTTTTTCTAGTTCATATAAATATTTTAAGACATAAATATGCAATTGGTTCATATAAAGGAAAACCTACCACTAAACAAGAATCCAGAAGCTTTAATGTGGACCAGTTCCCTGCGAAATAGCGACGTTGTCTGCCTGCGGTAGGACAGCATCTGCGCCTGGAACACTGTAGGACTCATGCACATCGTAACCCGAGGGGGCTCTCGCTGCTTGCTGAGGCAGCTTGTGGTAGTTGTGCACAGCTGCAATTGCTCATATTATTAATGATTTAAGACTGACAATCATATTGTGGCTACTTTTAAAAATTAGTTACTTGGGAAGCAGACTTGGCCCAGTGAATAGGGCATCCATCTACCACATGGGAGGTCCGCGGTTCAGACCCCGGGCCTCCTTGACCCGTGTGGAGCTGGCCAAGTACAGTGCTGATGCCTGCAAGGAGTGCCCTGCCATGCAGGTGTTCCTTTGCATAGGGGAGCCCCCCACACAAGGAGTGCACCCCATAAGGAGAGCCACCCAATGCAAAAGAAAGTGCAGCCTGCCCAGGAATGGTGCCGCACACTTGGAGAGCTGACACAGCAAGATGATGCAATGAAAAGAGACACAGATTCCCATGCCGCTGACAACAACAGAAGCAGACAAAAAGAACACGTAGTAAATGGACACAGAACAGACAACTGGAGAAAGGGGGGGGGAAGGGGAGAGAAATAAATAAATAAAAATAAATCTAAAAATATTAATTACTTGATTTTGAATGAATTCTTTCTTCTATCACATATCAATACCATTTTTTTACTTTATTAGAGAAAGTGTGTGTTTACAGACCAATCTTGCATGACATAGAGGATTCCCTTGTACCACCCTATTGTTAACATCTTGCATGGATATGCAGCATTTGTTCTAGCTGAGGAAAACAGATTTGTAATTGTACTGTTAACTATAGCCCATGGTTTACCTTAAGCTTCACTTTCTGTGTAGTGCAGTTCCATGTTTGTTTTTTAAATTTGTTACCACAGATATAATCGAACAATTCCCCTTTAGCCACATTTAGATATATATACTTCAGTGCTTTTAATTATGACCACAAGGTAGTGCTCCCATCAGCACCATATCTTACCAAATGTTTCTACCATTCCAATTAGGAACTCTGTACATTTTTCATCTTGACTTCCCATTCCCTATCACTGCCCTGTCTGCTATTCTAGATTCTGACTCTGTAAGTTTGCTTGTTCTGATTATTTCATATCAGTGAGAACCTACAATATTTGTCCATTTGCATCTGGCTATTTCACTCAACAAGATGTGTTCAAGTTTCATCCATGCGATTGCATGTGTCAGAACTTCATTTATTTTTACAACTTAAATCTATTCCATTGTAGGGAAGTGGATGTGGCTCAAGTGATTAGGCTCCCATCTACCATATGGGAGGTCCTGGGCTCAGTTCTCAGGGCCTCCTGGTGAAGGTGAGTTACCCTGTGTGGTGGAGCTGGCCAATGTGGAGATGACACAACAAGATGACACAACAACAACAACAACAACAACAGCAAAAAAAGGAGACACAGAGGAAAAGACAATGAGAGACAAAACCAGGAAGCTGGGGTGGCTCCAGAAATTGAATGTCTCTCTCCCACATCAGAGGTCCTGGGATTGGTTCCTGGTGCTTTCTAAAGAAAAGATGAGAAGAGAGGACAAGCTGAGAAGACAGACATAGCAGAATGTGTAACAAATGGACACAGAGAGCTGACAGCAAGTGCAAGTGGTAAGGGGGGGTATAAAAATAATGATATTAAATCTTGAGAAAATATTTCATTGTGTGTATATATTTTGTTTATCCATCCATCAGTTGATGGGCACTTTTGGCAATTGGGAATAATGTGTTATGAATAGCCGTGTGTAAATACCTCTTCGGGTCCATACTTTCAAATATTTTGGGTATTTCCTTAGTGAGTGCCATGACCCGCACAGTGCAGTCGTAGCTGAACAGGTTCTGCGCAGTTGTGAGGAGGGGATGAGAGGGAGAAGAAATGAAAGATACAAAGTAGCAGGGACCAGGTGGACTGTGAGGAGATGGCAGGAGCTTACAGCGACCTCAGGCACCGAGTTCAATCAGGCATGCTATTTTATACCTTCAGCGACATGGGCACCTTCACCAGTTCTCATGGGAAGCTCTTGTTTCTAGGTCACTACAAATACAACAGTTATTCTTCTTCTCAATAGCTCTCTGATAACTGTTCTCCTAGAATTCTTATCCACATGCAGCATATTTTGTTCAGCACATAATCTTGCCAGGGGCACCTCCTTCTTTGTCTACACCCTTCCTGTGAACTTTGGAGCCTGCTTTGCAGGGCTCCCCACAAGGGAGATTGAGGGGTCATATGGTAATTCTGTACTTAACTTTATGAGGAACTGTTGAACTGACTCCCACAGTGGCTGAACCATTTTATTATCCCATCAGCAGTGGATGAGTATTCCTACTGCTCTGCAACTTCCCAAACACGGGTAATTTTGTTTTTAATAGCAGTCACTCTAATAGGTGTGAGATGATGTATGTCACTGTCGTTTTGATTTGCATTTCCCTGTATTTAATGATGTTGAGCATCTTTTTATGTGCATTGTAGCCATTTTTATATGTTCTTTAGAAAGATGTCAATTCTTTTCCCTGTTTTATAATTTTGTTGGTGTCCTTTGTTGTTAAGTCAAAGGTTTGTTTCATAAATTCTAAATATTAAAACTTTATCAAATATGTGTGTTGGAGAAAGATGGCATTCACAAGGACATGGAGACTGACCACAGGCAGAAAAAGAATTTATTGAGAAGCTCTCCCAATGGAGGGGTGTGAAGAAAGACTTCAGCCCCCCCACCAGCACGGTGAGGTCTGAAGAGAGAGTTCAGCCACTCCTGGAAGGGGGGGACTTGAAGTTATACAGAACTTTCCTAGGTGAGGAGGTGATAGTTGGTGGGGGGTGGGGGGGCCTGAGGGTCTGAGTGAGGTGCAGGGGCCAATAGGGGCCTTAGAGGTGAAAATTTTTCTGATAATGAGTAGGGAGGTCAGGGTCTCTTGGAATGCTGCAGGAGCACACGTTTCTTTTCATCTGTAGGGTTTTAAAGGGCTTCTTTGTTTCCCTCTGATATGTAAACACTGAAGGTTTCTGTCTCCCTCTGATATGCAGGTAGAGTAGTAAAGGTCTCCATCTCCCTCTGACAGGCAGGGGTGAAGGTCTCTATGTCCCTCTACTCCTGTCCCTATGAGGTTCCTTTGTTTAACCTTGGGGAAGTGCCCTCAGACATGGGGGAGTGGGTGCCTTTTCCCCAATGCGTGTCAGGGGAAACTGAGCTTGTTAGTATTACCTTGTTAATATTGCAAACCTCTAACAATGTGGTTTCCAAATTTACTTCCCCATTTTGTCAGTTGTCATTTCGTTTCCATGAGCAAATCCTTTAAGGGCTGAAAATGTAAATTTTTATGAGACCCCATTTATTTGTTTTTTTCCTTTGTTGCTTGTGCTTTACATGTAAAGTCTAAGAAACCATCGCTTAACACAAGGTCTTGAAGATACTTCTCTACATTTCCTTTCAGGAGTTTGATATATCTGAGTCTTACAATTAGGTCTTTCATCCATTTTGAGTTGAGTTTTGTATAAGGTGTGAGGTAGCAGTCATCCTATTTTTTTGCAAATGGAGATCCAATTTTCCCTGCCCCATCTGTTGAAGAAACTATTCTTTCATAATTGAGTCATTGAGTGCTCTTTGCCCTCTTGTCAAATAGGTTGGCCATAAATGGCAGGCTTTGTTTCTGACATCTCAGTTTGAGTCTCTTGATCTGTATGTCAGTCTTTGGGAATACCATGCTCTTTTCTGCTTGTTGTTTTTTTAATAAATAAGTCAGTTTTATTGACACATATTAATAAAGCATATAATTCACTGAAAGTGTACAATCAGTGGTATTCAGTATAAGTGCATAGTTATTCATTCCTCACCTCAATCATCATTAGAACATCGTCATTATTTCAATGATAGTAATAACAAAGAAACACCAGATAAAGAAGAAAATTCTTCACCTCTCGATCTCTCTATGCTTCTTCTGCTGTACATAGCTGCTGTTTTTGGCTATTCTTGCACAATTCTTTATTAAGCAGTTTTACTGAGATATTCATATATGATATGATCTATCCGAACTATATATTCAATGACTTTTAGTATAATCAGAAGGTTGTGTATTCACCACCCCAAAAATTTTTAGAAGTGTTTCATTACTCCAAAAAGAAAAACTTCCCAATTTTAAAAGAAGGTTGTTGGTGTTGATTGGGATTGTTGATTCTATAAATTGCTCTGGGTACGACTGACATCTTAACAATATTTTGTCTTCTAATACATGACCACAGAATGTTTATTCATTTAGGTCTTCTTTGATTTCCTTTTAGCAATGTTTTGTATTTTTCTGTGTACAAGTCCTTTATTCCTTGGTTAAATTTATTCTTAGATATTTCCTCAGTGAGTAAAAGGTTTTCTGTTTGCATCTGTCCTGAGGAGGGGGCTTTGCCATGTGTTCTCTGAGAAGATTGTTCTTAGGGAGCACAAACATTTCACTTTCTGCGCTGTTCCCCTGGGGTTTATTCTTAGCTTTCTCATGGAATGTTTAAGCAAGACTTAAGCAACTTTCCAACCAAGGCATGCTGTAGTTTCTTTTCTGATTCAGGGCTGTTTTCATGTAAAATTCTGATGGCTTCAGAGAGAGTGGGCAAGCATATACAATTGGAACATGAATATACAAAAGGTCGGGATTTTCCAGTTAAGTTGGGGACAGGCTGAAGCCAGATGAGCCGTATTGAAGCCCAAGGAGAAAAGGACCGTGGGTGGCCCTGTTTACATGTTTTCATCCATTTTTAATGTGAAAAAATTCCTCCAACATTAATGTAGTGAAAAGTATTTAAAATTGAGAAGTATGTGGAATTTAAAATAAAACAATATTTTAAGTATGAAATTTTATATATAACCAGTCCAGGATTTATTTTAATATTTATTTCTTGAATTTAGGAAAATGGACATTTCAAAAGCATTTTCTACTTTTACTATATGTTCATGTCATTTTCAATTGGCATAATTGCAGCATTTAACAGTGTCTCGTGAATCAGTAATGGTGTTAAATATGCTTTTATTTTTACTTCTAACACACATTTATGTATTAACAAGTTTTCGTTCATGTTACCTTCTGTGATTGTTAGGCTATGTGTCAACTCAGTCAGGTGTTTGCACCCAGTTGTTTGGTCAAGCAAGCACTGGGCTAACTGTAATACAAGGGCATTTATGGACTTCAGTCACCATTGACTTTACTGCAGTGGTAAGTCATAGATAGCTGGTTATAATTACATCAATCAGGGAGACTGCCATCAGCAATGAGTGATGCTTAACCCAATCAGTGGAATGCCTTAAAGGGGGAGTGATTGCAGCATTGAGAGAGAATTTCCCAGCTTGTCTTTGGACAGCCAACCTCTCCCAGAACTCATCAAGAACCTTCACTGGACTTTCATTGCAGCCCCTGGTTGAGTCTGTCTGTGGAACCTGGACTTGTGCCTCCCCATGGCTGCACGAAAGACTCATAAAATCACATACTATTGACAGATATCTCTTGCTGATTGTGTTTCCCTAAAGAACCCTGACTAATACACTTTCCTAAAATGTCTTCCCCAGCTTCCCCTTCTTTCATATATTTCAGCAATGGTTTGTCATTATCAAGTTACAAATCTTCCACTTCCTTGGTTAAATTTCTTCCTAAATATTTTGTTCTTTTGATGCTGTTGTTAAATTAATGGCTTTTTAAATTTCCTTTTCATGTTATTTGTTGCTGTGGTATAGATATACAAGAACTTTTGTGCAACTTTGCTGAAAATACTTATTAGCTGTAAAAGTATTTTTGTGATTCTAGAGCATTTTTTATTTATTAATCATATCATCTGCAAGTAGCAGTAGTTTCACTTCTTCCTTTCCTGTTTGGATGCCTATTCTATTTTTCTTGCCTAATTGCTCTAGTTGTTATATCCAGGACAATGATTAATAGCAGTAAGGCAAATATCTTTGGTTTGTTTCTTATTCCATTGGGAAACCTTTTAGTATTTCCCAATGACTAGAAAGCTAAATATGTATTCCTGATTTCGTTTGCTTATTTGTTTGTTTTTGAGCACAAATGCATATTGGATTTTGTCAAATAGTTTTTCTGTGGCAATAGACAAGATCAAATTTTTTGTTTTGTTTTTTTTTCTTTGAATTAATGGTATGTGTTATTTTGTATTTTAATAGCATTCAATTATTTTGTGAGAAGTTTTTACAGAGAAATCATGCATGAAGTACAGAATTCCCAGGTCTCTCTCATAGACACACAGATTTCCCTATAGTTAACACTGCATTAATGTGGTAATTTAGTTAAAATTGATGAAACCCTGTGACAAGATTATAATTCATAGTTTATGTTAGGATTCACCATTTTTGTTGTACAGTTCTATGATTTTTTAATCCTTTTCTTCTGGTAGCATATATACAACCTAACATGTTCCATTTTAACCACTTTCCAATATACAATTCAATGCTGTTATTTACAGTCACAATATTGTCACTACATCTGCCACCCAAATTTTCCCATCACCCCAAACAGAAAATTTATACCAATTTAGAATGACCCCAATCCCTATACCCACCATGACACAGGTAACCTGGATTTTAATTTCCTACAATAAAATTCATTTTTCAGAGCACTTTTAGGTCTCTGGAAAAAGTATGCAGAAGGTATAGTTACTTCCAATACTCCCCTCTTCATCCTCTGCCCAGTTGTCTTTTATTTTCACATCTTGCATTACTGAGGTACATTTTCTACAGTTGATGGATCAATATTGATCCATTTTTGTCAATGAAAGTCCACAGGTTAGGTTAGAGCTTACTCTGTATTGTGTAGTTCTATGGGTTTTGAAAATGCGTAAGGTCATGTGTTCATTATAGTACCACATGGAACAGTTCACTCACCTAAAAATGCCAGTGCTCCAACTCACCCTACCCTCCCTCCGCCAGAAACCCTGGCTACCTTGAACATTTTATTGATTCTATAGTATTGCCTTTTCCAGAGTATCATATAGTTGGAATTAGATGGTATGTAGGCTTTTCTAGACTGGCTTCTCTCACATAGTCATATGCATTCAAGATTTCTCTATGCTTTTTCATGCCTTGATAACTAATTTGTTGTTGTTGTTTTTAAAGATCTATTTAATCACCCCATTGTTTGCACCCACTGTCTGCCTTCTCTTACCATTTGCTGTGTGTTCTTCTGTTCTTGCTTCTCTTCTCTTTAGGCAGCACTGGGAACTGATCCTGGGTCCTCCTAGAGTGGGAGAAAGATGATCACTCTCTTGCACACCTCAACTCCCTGGTCTTCTGTGTCTCTTATTGTCTCTCCTGTGTGTCTCTTTTTATTTTGTCATCTTGCTGTACCAGTACTCCATGTGGGCCAGCACTCCATGTGGGCCAGCACTCTGTGTGGACCAACACTATTGCACGGGCCAGCACTCCATGTAGTCTAGTACTCCATGTGGGCCAGTACTCCATGTGGGCCAGCACTATTGCTTGGGCCAGCACTCTGTGTGGGCCAGCACTCCATGTGGGCCAGCACTCCATGGGGGCCAGCACTATTGCTTGGGCCAGCACTCCATGTGGGCCAGCACTATTGCTTGGGATAGCACTCCGTGTGGACCAGCACTCCACATGGGTTAGCACTACTGCACAGGCCAGCACTCCCCAAGGGCCAGCACTCTGCCTGGGCCAGCACTACTGTACAGGCCAGGACTCCATGCAGGCCAGCACTTCATGTGTGCCAGCCTGCCATGTGGGCCAGCTTTCCACTCAGGCCAGCATCCCTTCACCAGGAGTCTCTGAGATAGAACCCTGCACCTCCTATATGGTAGATGGGAGCCCAATCGCTTGAGCCACATTAGCTTCCTACTAATTTGTTTTGAACACTGGGAAATACTCATTCAATGGACAAATCACACATTTTTTATCCGTGTACCTATTGAATGGCACATTGATTATGTCCAATTTTTGGCAATTATGAGTACTCTGCTATAAACAGTTTGTGCAGGTTTTTGTGTGGATGTACATTTTCAAGTAATTTGTATCAATACTTAGCCATATTAGTGCTGGATTGTGTGGTAAGCCTATGCTTAGCTTTTTACAAAACAGGCAGACTCTCTTTGAACATGACTGCTCTGTTTTGCTTTATCACGAGCAATGAGTGAGAGTTACTCTTGCTCCACATCCTCACCAGCATTTGCAGCTGTCAGCTTTTGGGTTTCTAACCATCCAAACAGTTGTGTAGTGGCATCTAAGTTTTAAAACTTTGTGTTTCCCTAAATACCCACATCCTAAAGATAATGCAAATCCTTTCATATGCTTCTATGCCATCTGTATATCTTTCTTGGTCAGGTGTTTGTGCAGATCTTTTGTCCATTTTAATTGGGTTGTTTCTTTATTGTTGAGTTTTAAGCATTCCTTGTATATTTTGGATATAAATACTTTATCAGACATGTGGATTGCATATGCTTCCCCCCACTCTGTAGTTTATCTTTTCATTTTCTCAATAGTGTCTTTTGCAGAATACAGGTTTTAAATTTTTTAATGAAGTCCAACCTAACATTTTTTCTTTCAATATATAATGCTTTTAGGATTCTGCATAAAAAGTTATTGCTAAACCCAATGCCACCTATAATTACTTTAAAAAATTGCATATTTTTGCATTCTTTGATTAATGATGCATTTTGAGTTTGTTTTAGAGAAATTTACGTAGTATATGTCCATATTCTTTTTGCATTTGGTAGTCCGGTTTTTCCAGCACCATTTCTTGGAAACTGTCCTTATATCTTTAATAGCCTTTGTTCTTTTGTCATAGATTAGTTGACTGTTCACTATATATAGTGAAAGGATATACCTTTTTTCTCTGTATTCTGTTTCAATTATCTACCTGTCTATCGTTTCACCATGACCACACTGTTGTAATCACAATAGCTTTATAATTTTGTTTTGTTTGGAATGCAGGCTATTTTTAAACACAGTGAAAGCCACCTGGCAGTTAACTTGACAAGTTAATAGAGCTTAAGATTTACCAGGTCATGTCAACATTCACAGTCTTTTTACCCTCTTGAGAGCTATATGTGATAGTGTTTACCCGGAATGTGTATACATTATAGAGGCAAGAAACCTTTGGAAATTCAGATTTAAGAAGCTGAAAACAGAAACTGCATTTGCCCAAGGGTGGTGTAGCTGTGATTTGGGGAAACTCTACTTCCTTCAAAGTGCACTTCTAGAAAGCTGAGCTGTTAGGAATCCAGCAAGCAGCTCTGGCATGTGTAAGAGCTTGGCTACTAATCTTGCGGGCTTTCCGAAGCTCCAAAAGAAGAATATGAACTCTCTACTCTTGCCAAAGTATGAAACCCTTCATGTGCCCACTGTGGGTGTCAGAGGAAGACTGGCGTCTGGATGGAAAAGTCACCTGGGAGGCTCCCTGGCTTAAATGTCTTTGCCATGGAGGGCAGCTGGGGTAGTGAGGGAAGGTGGAAGGGAGAGAGAGGGTGGGAAAGAAGGTAAAATGAACACTATGTGCTTGCAGAGAGGATCACTCACTGTCAGCATGCTGTTTCCACCCATTTTCCTTACATGAGGAATCTGGGTGATTCTACAAGGAAGAAAGACTGCGCATGGGACACCAGCACTACAGCAAGCTCACATGAGCAACACCTTCCATCACATTCTCTGGAGCTCATGAGGCAGTCCTTGGGCAGGCAACTTGGCTCAGTCTGACATATTGAAACTCGTGTCCCTCAGGAAATTAGCATGAGGTTTGTGTAGTGGTTAGTTACTTTCTTATTATTGAGTTATGTTGTAAAGGCTTCAGTAGTATGTCTACAATTTAATCAAGACAAAGTTTTGCATTTACATCAAGGACACATTTACTGTAGTGGCATAAAAGAGCCATAGACAAAAGACCAAGTACGTGTTTTTAAAAATAAAGACTACATGTTTTACCAGGTCCCACTTTTGCTATTTTGGACTGCACTTTTCTTCCTAGAGAACTAACACATTTATGTTAAATCTGATTTATCTTTCCACATTTTAAAAATTAAATACAGCTTCTCACAATTTCTAAGTTATAAACAAAAGGGAAATGGTTTAAAAACAAAGTAAATCTGCTGTTATCCTGTAGTGGAAAGGTTGAGTAAAACATGGCCCCTCTACGGCTCATCTCAAGGAAGCACATTTACTCAGAGGCAAGTATTTGTGATCTGGGAGTAAGTTTCCCACGTTCTCTGCAGGACCAGATCTTCAAGTGTTTCTGGTCTCAATTGCAAAGTAAGTGAAAATGTCTGCAAAACATGTATAAGTCAAAAATCAAAACAGGGCTAATTAAAATCAAAATTCTATGCCAGTCTAAATATATATCTTCAGCTTTTTCCTTTTTTATTGCAGATGGTACTTAAAAGTAAGTTACCTTTTCTAAGTATAATATGCTAAGTTTGAAAGTCAAATGAATGAGTTTAAAATTTTATATTTCACTTGATTCTATTGACATTTCAATTACCTACTACTTTACTTAACTAACTTATACATGAGGTAAGTTTCAACTAACAAAAATTCCACCACAAAGATAAAACTAACTGGTTCTAGTACATGCAAAATCATAATGCCCTACTCAAGTTCTGAGTGTACAACTTTTACTACTGTGTATCCAAGAAAAGTCCAAATGGAACCTAAGAACAGTATTTAAAGTTTCTAACTTCTAAACACACACTTAACTATCTAAAAAATATTTTGGTGCCAAATTGTATGGAATTAATGTTTGACTTTAAATAAAGACACATTTCCAATATTGCTTGAAAGGCAGATGTCAGTTTTCTAAAACACTATATTTTGCAGTAAAATATCCCTGCTAGAAATCAACTGTATTTAAACAGATCTTAACAGAAGTAAGATGTTCATGATACTAATTCAATAGGGCTACAATAACATTGACACAAATAAAAATTACAGGAGAGATTACTGCTGTACTTTTCCCCGTAACCACTATCAAACTTTGTTTAAATTGTGCAACCCCAACTTATTCATGTTTCCTCTTGCTGAATTTCATTATGTTTCACAGAGAAGAATCCTAAGATGTGTTCTGTAAGAATTCAAGATTTTGAAATGTGTAGGTTCGCATTATACTACCATGTTTCGCCCTTCTTGTTTCCCAAATATACAGAAACAGTATAGTTTTTCTCAAAAAATGAAATAAGATGTCCACGTGAAAACAAATAAACCTACAAAAAGTTCCACAGCTAAAAATGTTTATTCATATGGCCACAAAGTGAACTCTAGTTTAAAGTCCAAAACATTTCAATGAAGTCCATTTAAGTTTTCTTTTCTTTTCAAAGGAATACTGTAAAATAATCACATTATTTTAGTTCTTGAGCCAACAAGTGTACACCAATGTTTTTATACAGTTAAAATTAGGAGACCAAGTTCAGGGTGCCGAAGATACAGCATTCAGTTGATTTTGCAGAGTTCATGGAAAGAAATTTAGAGATTTCTTAGAGAAGTGACCAAGTTCTGGGTTGTTCCTACAACAGGGGCAGGATCCACTCCCTAGTTCAGAGTTGCTCTGTGACAGCTGGATCATCTTCATCTTCTCACCTGGGTTCATCAGTTTTCTTTGTGCTTTCCTGGCAAGGTGGGTCCGCTTAGTCCCACAGCGGCTGCCCCAGCCAGGCCGGGAAGGGCTCGCCCTGTCGCTGCTGCTGGCGCCAGCAGGAGTGCGGCCAGGTGTGCACGGAGGCTGCAGGTGGAGCTCACCTGCACCTGTCTGCGCCGCTCCCCGGGAGGCTCACCTTGGGGTTCAGCTCACTCCTCGACGTCTCTTTCACGGGCACCAGGGTCTCCAGTAACCCGGGTCCCGCAGGAGGCCCCTCTCTCGCAGTCCACCCGCGGCTCCGGCACCTTGCTCTACTGCGCCTGCGCCGCTGGGCTCCTCTCCAGGTCCTGCCTCGTGGTCCCGGGGGGCGGCAGAGCATCCTGGGCAGCAGGGCCGAGCGCCCCCAGCCCTGGCAGTCCCGCGACCCCCGACTTGGCCAGCTCTGCCCCTGTACCCCCAGCCGCTGGTGGGCCGAGCTGAGGAGCCCAAGGTGCTGCTCAGTGCTTGATCTTCCTGCGCGGACGCTGCTGAGTTCCTGGGAGACTCCTGCTCCTCCCGCTCACGACCCTGCAGACAAGCTGCGGGGGGTGCTGTGCGGCAGCTTCGGGAGTTTTCAGACGAGTTCAAGTGACTCCTGGCCTGTAGGGTCCTGCGGAATCTTCAATATCAGAATGCTAATGCCTCATGCAACAAGCTAGGAAATTTCTCGCCTCTTTTTATATTTGGAAGAGTTTGAAAACTATTAGTGTTAGTTATTCTGTATATTTTTAGTAAAATTGACCAAGGAAGCCATCTGGTCCTGGATTCTTCTGGGTGGGGAAATTTTTTTTTTTTTAATTTTCTATTCATTTTTTAAAAAATATTACATTCAAAACATATGAAGTCCCATTCACCCCCACCGCCCCCACTCCCCACTCCCCCCACAGCAACACTCTCTCCCATCATCATGACACATCCATTGCACCTGGTAAGTACATCTCTGGGCATCGCTGCACCCCATAGTCAATGGTCCACATCATAGCCCACACTCTCCCACGTTCCAGCCAGTGGGCCCTGGGGGGATCTACAATGCCCCGTAGTTGTCCGTGAAGCATGGGTGGGGAAATTTTTGATGATTGTTCCATCTCTTGTTAGAGCTCTGATCTTACTTTCTATTTATTCTTCAGTCCGTTTTGGTACTTTGTATGCTTGTAGGAAGTTGTCTGCTCTACCTAAGTTATCTAGTTTGTTGTACTATTGTTCATGATATTCTTTTACGGACCTTTTATTCCTCTAAAGTCTGTAGCTTGAATGTAGTTCGTAATTTTCTCTTAGTTGTGAATTTTCCAGGGTCCCTTTCTTTGGCAGGAAGTCCAAGCTCGGCATGCGCGCCCCGGGGGGCTGGGCTCGGCTCAGTTGGGTTCGGCTCAGTCGAGCTCGGCTCAGCTCGGCTGGCCTCAGCTTGGCGAGTCTTGGCTGGGCTCTGGCTCGGCTTGGGTGGGCCAGGCTCTTCGGGCTGGGCTGGGCTGGGCTGGGCTGGGCTGGCATGGGCTCTGCTCGGCTGGGCTGGGCTGGGCTGGGCTCTGATGCGCTCTGCCGTATTGGTCTTGGCCCTGTTGGTATCTTCTCCACTGGGCTCGTCTCCACTGGACTCGGCTGGGCTGGATTCGGCAGGACTCAGCTCGGCTGCACTCGGCAGGGTTCGTCTCGGCTGGGCTCGGATCCACTGAGCTGTACCTGGCTCGGTTGGGCTCGGCTCGACTTGGCTCAGTTGGTCTGGGCCGGCTGGCCACGGCTCCTTTGGACTCAGCCGGGCTCATGTGTGCTGGACTCCGTTGGGCTCGTCTGGCTCGACTGAGCTGGTCTCGGCTCGGCGGCGCTGGGCTCACCCAGGCTGGGCTCAGCTGGGCTCAGTGGGCTGGGCTCGGCTGGGCTCGCCTGGTGGGCTCATGCTGGGCTGGATTCGGCAGGACTCAGTTCGGCTGCACTGGGCAGGGTTCGGTTGGCCACGGCTCGTTTGGACTCGGCTGGGCTCGGGTGTGCTGGGCTTGGTTGGGTTCGTCTGGCTCGATTGAGCTGGTCTCGGCTCGGTGGACATGGGCTCGGCTGCGCTCAGTGGGCTGGACTCGGCGGTGCTAGGATTCGACAAGGCTCGCCTCGGCTGGATCGGTTGGGCTGGGCAGGGGCTGGGCTAGGCTGGGCTCAGACGGGTTCGGCTCAGACGGGTTCGGCTAGGCTCGGATGGCCTCGGCTCGGCGAGTCCGGGTTCGGCTTTGCTCGGCTGGGCTGGGGTAGGCTCTCCTGGGCGGGGCTCTGCCCTACTGGTCTCGGCCCTACTGGTCTCCACTCGGCTGGGCTCAGCTGCCCTGGGCTCGGCTCAGGTGAATTTGGCAGGACCCTGCTCGGCTGCGCTCGCCTCGGCTCAGCTCAGCTGGGCTCGCTTCGGGCTCCCCCGCACCCGGCCCCAGGCGCAGTGGGCGGGGCCCTGGAGTCGGCCTGGGCGCTTGAGCCTGGTCCCACCGCCAGGCTGCGGGCTCCGTGGGTCCCGGGCTCCAGCTGGGCCCCAGGCGTCTCCCAGTGCCCCGACCACGGGGGCTGCGACCGCGACGGGATCGGCTCCCACAGACCTTCCCCTCTCGCCCACACCACCCCTCCCCCGTTAACCTCATGCAGGTTTTGAAGGATAAACCAAGTTGATGCTTAGAGAGCGCTTTGAACTAAGCTTGGCAAACTGTTGATTTCGTTTTATTACTATTATGTCTTCAGGTCAAGAAGTTCTTTCTAAGTCCTGGATGTGAAAATTCTTGTCCCCAGTATGAGAAATAGGAAGATTCAGTATTCGATACAATAGAAAAGTCCATATAAAAATTGATCAGGGATGTATTCCTTTAAATTTTACAAAAAATAAAATTTCATGAAACACAGATAATGGCACAATCCTGGAAAGACTGAGGAGAATTGCTGAAAATATTTAAATTTTATAAAGAGTGCCAAAGTTTTGCAAGTTCATTATTACCAGAAAGAAAAATCCTAATAAGAGCAATTAAGAGCAATAGCCTAACAAGATAAATTAAGGAATTGCTAATAGTTAATTGATAAATTTCAATCTTCAAAAATCTGAATGTCATTAAAATATTTAGAAGATAATTCTCAAAAGAATAGATGCCATCCTTTAAGATAGATGCTCCATGAAGTGTTTTCATGATTTAGATTTAAAGCATGAAAATAATTTTGATAAAACGTAAAAAGGAATGCTCAAAATAAATGTAATGGCCCATGAACGAGCGTGGAAAAAAAATACAATATATGCACTTCTCTAGAGCAAATGCCCTCTTGATGAGAACTCCCTGTGATTGGTGTTTGTTAAGTTCTGTTAGGAGAGCTATTTGACTTGAGAAAAGAAACCTTTCAGTACTCACAGATTTGCACCTTTGTGGTTAGCCTTTTCCTCTCACTGTCCAGTCCTCAGCAGTCTTTGCTCAGTGATCTCTGAAATGGTTTGGATCAGTCAGCCTGGATGGCTGTGAGTGCGTCGGCTTTGCTACTGACTCATTAAGCTAAATCTGCACCCAAGTAACTGCCCAGCATTGCCTGGTTTAACACTGACTCTTATTTTTTTCCAGCACTGACCGCTTTATGACTTCTTCAGCACAGAGCACCCAAAGGGCCCGGGAAGAGACGCCCTCCTTGCCGGTCCCCCGAGTAGGTCCATGGCTCAGGTCAGGCTGTGGGACGGCAGCTCCCCACACACAGCTTTGCTTTGGAGAGGCAGGACGTCCAGTGGGGAGCGGGCCTTCCCCTGAGGACGAAGCAGGTACCACACAACCTCTGTGCAGTTCCCACCCTGAGAAGCAGCTGGGGCCTCTGTTCCGTGTTTGGGTCACAAGGTGTGCTCAGGCTGTTCCATTAGACCTACGCCTCCCAGGGTTCTAGAATGGAGACATGAAGCCTCTGCACACCAAGGTGAGGGGGGGAGGCAAGGCTGAGAAATGGCCCCCGAGGATGTCGCTGACTTGCCCGCACAGCTAGATACTAAAACAGCTGTTTAACCTCTTCTTCCCTGGAATTCATGAACAGTCTCATTCACCATATTATAATGACCTTGATAGTTATGGGAAAGAAATTCTTAAGTCAGTGAGTTTTCAGCCAAGGTGGTGCTGATGCAAAATACCAGAAATTGCTTGGTTTCTATACAGGGTGTTTATTTGGGGTAGGAGCTTACAGATACTAGGCCATAAAGCATAAGCTACATCCCTCACCAGTCTATTTTCACGTGTTGGAGCAAGATGGCTGCTGACAGCTGTGGAGATTCAGGCTTCCTGGGTTCCTCCCTTCCAGGGTCTTGCTTCTTCCTGGGCTCAGGGTTCCTCTCTTCCTCGGGCTTGCTTCTGTTTCCTCTGTGAGCTTATTCCCAGGGCTCCAGCTTAAGGCTTCGGCATCAAACTCCAACATCAACACTCCAACTTCAGAAACCCTCAACTCTGTCCTTTGCCATGCCTTTTATCTGTGAGCCCCCACCCACCAGGCAGTGGGGACCCAGTGCCCTAATGACATGGCCCAATAAAATCTCTAATCATAACTTAATCATGCCCTTGTTCAGACCAGACTACAAACATAATCCAATATCTATTTTTGGAATTCATAACCATATCAAACTGCTAAAGTCAGCATGTGGCTGTTTAAGTTTATTTATCAATCCCCAAAAGGGCAAGATTGTGTTTGTAAACTAATCTATTCCTCTGGGTGTGATACCTTTTGATTTTCTACAATTCAACTGAGATGTCTTTTGATTAAATGATTGGTTAAGATTAGTTTTCTTTAACAAATCAATTTTATTGGTAATAATGAAGCATAAATCCATTCAAAGTTTATTATCAGTGGTAGTCAGGGTAATCACATAGTTGTCCATTTATCATTTCAATCACTAAGGAGCATTTTCATTACTCCGATAATAACCCAAAAAATAAACAAACAAAAAACACCTCCCAATCTCTATGCTTTCCTGAACACACGTAGCTGCTATTCTGTTTACGTCTCTCTAATTATTTGTATTTATATTGTGTTAGTTTAAAATATGCAATATCCCCCATTTTCATATTTCACATAAGGTTTCACTATGTTGTACAGTCCCCATGTTACATTTTTTAGCTTTCCTTCTAGTAATATACATGACCTTGGACTTATCCTTTCAACCAGTGTGATACCTATATAATAGCTCTGCTACTTACAAACCCTACAATGTGCTTTCACAATTTCTATTCACTTCTAAAGATTTACAACATTTATACCAATTCTGAACAGTTTAATCCTTAACTTTTATTTCCTCTACCCTCTTTCTATTTTCTGGTGACCTATATTCTAATTGTTAACTCCAAGATTTTAAAAAATTTATCCAGTTCTTTTGTGTATGTGTCTTTTCTTTTTTTTTTTTTTTTTTTTTTTTTACTTTTTAAAAGATACTTAGACTACATAAATGTTACAGAGACTATATAGGGGATTCTCATATGCCCTGCTCCCCACACCTCCCACATTTTCTCACATTAGCAACATCTTTGATTAGTGTGGTACATTCATTGCACTGAAAACACAGTTTGGAGCATTGCCACTCATTATGGTTTATAGTTTGAATTGCAGTTTACACTTTCTCACACTCAATTCTGTAACTTATGGCAGTATATATATTGACCTGTGTCTGTTGCTGTAATGTCATTCAGGCTGACTCCCAAGTCTTGAAGATGCCCTCATGTTACACCTCTTTCTCCCTCTCCCTACCCTCAGAAGCTCCAGTGGCCACTGCCTGCACATCACTATTTCCTCCATTGCTAGAATTACAAAAGGTCTAGAGTAGAATACTAGTAAGTGTACTGTAGTCCATAGTACATTCCCCAATCCTGAGGATTCTGGGATGGTGATGCCCACTCCACCTTTATTTGAGGGGGATGCTTCAATCCCATACAGCCAGTGCATGGAACTCTCTTGCTAGCAGTTGTAGGCACTCTTGATTCCTTGGTATATTGGTTCTCCTTCATCTCCTCCTTGTTACTTGTCCTGGGTCAGTCCAATGAACTGGAGAGGAGGTGTCACAACTCCTTTAAGACTCAGGGCTAGGCTGGCACAAGGACAGCCCAGAGATTTATGTCTCTTAGAGGTATACCTACCAATTTGTACTTCAGTACAAATTATAAGTTCAAACAGAAGGACAGAGGAGCCATGTGTAGGGAAACCACAAGGGAGTCTGACTCTGTCACACTGGAGAGCATAAATCCCAAAGTAGGGCCCACTGGCAAGGGACCAAACTCCTGAGCTATCTGCCCTGACTGTAGTGTCTGGATATCTCCAGAGCCCTCAGGAGCCCCACTATTTGGGATAGTATCTACTTTGACAGTCTATGTGATCATGCTGAGATGTGCATAAAGGTTACGTCTGGAATTCCCTCCCAACTTACTTTGAAGTCTCTGAACCATGTAAACTCATTTGTCTCCACCTTTTCCCCCATTTGGTCAAGGCCTTTATTTTCTCCAGTTGCATTGTTGGTACTTGGTAGCAATCCCTTGGTGCCAGGGAGTCTCATCCCTGGGAGTCATTTTCCTTGGGGGAATTTATTGCATTTATATGCTGAGTTTTGTCTTAGAAGAGGCCTCATTTGAGCAACAGGGAGGCTTCCAGTAGGTAACTCTTGGGCATCCTGCAATATTATGCCAAGTTTCAATTTCAAGAGCAAAGGTTCATAATCATAGTCATCAGTATCAATGGCCCATCAATGGACCATTCTCCTCCACTAGTCATTGCCCCTGTATTTGGGGCTCCAGTGGAGAATGTGGCAGAGATCCACAGGATGGTCATTTGATATTCATTTGGTTATTGTGTGAATCTCCAGCCACTATGGCCATGCCCCATGAACCTTTGAACACATTTATATGCCTTATATTTATGCCCAGTGAACCTCCTCCCATGTATCCCCATCACTGACACCCTGCCGCACTGATCCTCCCCTGCCACAGTTGTAACCCTTCTGTGATCCAAAACTTCTCCAAAATGAACCCAATAAAGTAGCCAAATACAATTAATAAGAAAATGAAATAATAATGATAGTTTTAAACATAATAAAATTCAGAAAATGTTTTAAAATTAAAAACATAGTGAATTTGGGGATTTATAAAATAAAAAATACTTAAGAAAAAATTTTTTGACATATTTTGCCTTTCATCACTGTGAGATCTGTTGTCCTATATGTACACTGACATTTTCTTCCATTTGTTCCCATGGTGTCTTGCTTTTATTCATTTTGTCAGGTCACAGTAAAGTCACACAAAAAATACAGGGGATCCCATTTACCCAATGTCCTGCCCATTTTCCCCCTTCCCATACAAATAACCTTTTTATATGTGGATGATACATTTCTCACAAGTGATGTGCATAGCTACTAACCATGGGTAATAGTTTACGTTATGGTGTACATTTTTGAGTGTACACTTTTATACATTTTGATGAAGTTTAACATAGCCTGTGTCCATCATTGCAAGATCATTTAGAAAACTTCTATTGCCCCAAAATATTGCCTGTTTCATCTATTCTATTCCTGCCTCCCCCTCCCCTGTGGCACACAGCAACCACGAGGCTTCACTCCTTGAAGGACAAGATTCATAGTTGTTTGCAGCCACACTGAGGGCTTGACACACTGTCTGTCTTTCCCTATTAGATATTGCCCATGCTCTTGGGAGACTCCCGTCCCTCTATTTGAGAACATAATGGGCTGCCCCAGGATGGGAGTCCAACTCCTTCCTGCTCTTTATGTGAGTTTCCACCCACTGATACAAAACACTATGGCAAAATGATCACTCATACACTCCCTAGAAGCCTGCTCCAGGTGCACCCTGGCACAAATGCCTCCCCATCGAGGACCCTAAACCAGTAACCCTTCCTTGCCATATCACCAAAAGAGCTTTCCCAGCATGGTAGTTTCAACTAGGTACCCACAGATCCCCAGTGTTCACCTGCTCCCTCCCCCAACCCTCTCCCCAGTTCCATGAACCATTCAACACACTCACCCTACCCTACCCCCATCAAACCTGCACCATCCAACCCATTAGTATCACTCCACACCTGTCACATCCCTTCACTGCACAAGTACACATTTCCATCTTATAGGTTTTACCCTTATGGGCATTGGCTAACAACCTTCTCCCTTTCTATTTCTGGTAAACCTATCTTACAAACTCTAGCTCTGTGAGTTGCTCAATTTGCTTATTTCTTATCAGTGAGGTCCTTCAATACCTGACTTGCTTCAATCAACACAGGCAGCCTCCCCAATGGGAGAAAATATTTGGTAACCATATATCTGAAAGGAGTCTAATATCAAGCATATGTAAAGAAATCCTACACCTTGAAAATAAGAAGACAACCCATTTAATAAATGGGCAAGTGATTTGTATAGACACTTCTCCAAAGAAGAAATAGAAATGGCTGAAAAGCACATGAAAAGATGCTTAACAGCACTAGCTATTAGGAAAATGCAAATCAAAACTGCAATGAGATATCATCTTACACCCGTTAGACTGGAAGCTATTAGAAAGCAGGAGACTACCAGTGGTAAGTAGGTGGGGAAGAATGGGAAACCTGGGGCACTGCTGGCGGGAATGTAGAATGGTGCAGTGATTGTGGAGGACAGTTTGGCATTTGCTTGAAAAACTAACTATAGATCTGGACTATGATACAGCAATTCCACAGTGGGTATATACCCAGAAAAATTGAAAGCAAGGACATGAACAGATAAATGCACACCAATGTACATAGCAGCATTGCTCACTATCACCAAAAGCTGGAATCAACCCGAATACCCATCAAGAGATGAATGGATAAACAAATTCTTGAATATTCATACAATGAATATCACTCATTTATAAGAAGGAATACAGTACTAACACATGGGATAACATAGATGAATCTTGAGGACCTTATATTTAGTTCTTAATAGCACAATCATACACTATTTGTCCTTTTGTGTCTGGCTTGCTTCACTCAAAGTAATGTCTTATACACAGAGAACAGACAACTGGGGGGAGGAGAGAAATAAATTTTAAAAATCTTTAAAAAAATGTAATGTCTTATAGGTTCATCCACGTTGTCATATGCTTCATGACTTCATTTTTTCTTACTGCTGTAAAATATTCCATCGTGTATATATACCACAGTTTGTCCATTCATCAGTTGATTGACACTTAGATTGTTTCCAACTTTTGGCAATCATGAATAAAGCCACTAAAAACATCAGCAGGTGGATGTCTCTGTGTCACTGCTCTCAGTTCTTCTGGGTACATAGCTAGTAATGGTATTGCCAGGTCACAAGGCAAATCTATGTTCAACTTTCTTGGGAACTGACAGGCAGTCCCCCACAGTTGTAGTACCATTCTACACTCCACCAACAGTGAATAACGTTCCTGTCTCTCCACATCTTCTCCAACACTTAGAGATTTCTGACTTTTTAATAGTATCCATTCTAATAGGTGTGAAATGATATATCATTGTTGTTTTTTTAACAAATCAATTTTATTGATACATATTACTAAAGCATAAATCAAGCCAAAGTTTTCATCAGTGGTACTTGGTAGAAACACATAGTTGTGCATTCATCACTTCAGTCATTTTTAGAGCAGTTTCATTATTCTAATAATAGTAATAATAATAATAAAAAGAAAACAAAGAATCTCAGCATCTCTCAGTCTCTCTATGCTTCCCCTGCCATATGTAGCTCCTATTCTTTTTCATTTGTTCTAGGTTATTTTTATTTATATTTTGTAAAAACAGTTTTATATAAGCAGTATCACCCATATTTGTGTTTTACGTGAGGTTTTACTATCTTACACAGTCCCAGATTACAGTTTTTAGCTTTCCTTCTCATAATGTATATGACCTTGGACTTACCCTTTTCAATCACTGTCAAAGCCATAGAATAGCTCTGCTAGTTACAAACACTAAGATGTGCTCTCACTGTTTCTATTTATTTCCTAAGGTCTATGAATAACCTTTATACCAATTCTGCAGAGATTAACCCTCAGCTTTCCATTCTCTATCTTCATTCTATTTTCTTGTGACCTATTTTCCAATTATTCCTTGAGTTTACACAATATATTTAGTTCATATTAGCATAATCATACAGTATTTTTCCTTTTATGACTGGCATGTTCTCCTCAAAATCATATCCTCCACATTCATCCATGTTGTCATATGCTTCACCACTTCATTTCTTCTCACAGCTGCGTAACATTCCTTCATGTGCACATGCCACAATTGTTTATCCATTCATCAGTTGATGGACACATGGGTTGTTTCCTATTTCTGGCTTTCATGAATAATCCCAATGTGAACACTGGTGTGCAGACGTCTGTGTCTCTGCCCTCAGTTCTTCTGGTATACAGCTGGCAATGATGTTGTCAGGTCACGTGGCAAGTATTCTCTTCCTTAGGAACTGCCAAACAGTCCTCTGCAGGGGCTGTACCATTCTACATTCACACCAACAGTGAAAAAGCATCACTGTCTCTCCACATCTTCTCCAACGTTTACAGTTTTTTTACTTTTTATGATAGTCAATGTAATAAGTGTGAACTGATACCTCATTTAAGTTTTAATTTGCATTTCCTTAATAGCTAGTGATGTTGAACATTTATTCATGTGTTTCTTTGCCATTTGTATTTCTTCTTCAGACGGTGATCTTTTCAAGGCACTTGCCCATTTTTAAATTGTTTAGTTTGTGGGGTTTTTTTTTTGTAGCACATATTGAATAACAGTGGTGACAGTAGGCCTCGTAGTCTTGTTCTAGATCTCAGTGGGGAAGCTTTGTCCTTCCCATTGAATTCAATGGTAGCTGCAGGTTTTTCATATATACACATTACCATATTGAGAAAGTTTCCTTCTTCCTATCTTTGGAGTGTTTTTATCAGGAAAAGGTACTGTACTTTATGAAATACCTTTTCTGCATCAATCAAGAAGATCATGTGATTTTTCTTCCTCAACTTATCAGTATGGCTTATTACACCAATTGATTTTATTCTGTTGAACCACCCTCCACACCTGGGATAAAATCCACTTGATTGAGGGTCATAATTCTTTGAATGTACTTTTTGGACTCTGTTTGCAAGTATTTTGTTGAGGATTTTTGCATTTCTATGCATTAGAGAAATTGGTCTGGAATTTAAAAATTTTTTAGTATCTTTATCTAGTTTTGCTGTTAGGGTGATGTGGGTTTCATGGAGTGAGTCTGCTGGTGTTCTTCCCTTCTCAAGTGTTTGGGGAGAGCTTGAGCAAGATTGGTATTAGACCATCTTTGAATGAGTGGTAGATTTCACCTGCGAAAGCATCTGGTCCTGGGCTTTTCATCCTTTGGAGGATTTTAATGACTTTCAATCTCTTACAATATGTTGTGCTTTTCTACTTCTTCCAGGGTCAGTGTAGGTAATTCGTGTGTTTCTAAGAAATTATGCATCTCTTTAACATTGTCTGGTTTTTTCATATACAGTTGTTCGTAGTATCCTCTTATGATCTCTCTCATTTCTGCAGGATCAGTGGTAATGTCCCCTCTCTCATTTCTGATTATATTTATTTGTGTCTTCTCTCTTATTTCTTTGTCATTCTAGCTAAGGATTTGTTGAGTTTATTGATCTCCTAAAAAAAAAAACTTTTGGTTTTGTTATTTCTCTGTATTGTTTTTTTGTTCTCGATTTCATTTATTACTGCTCTGATCTTTACTATTTTTTCCTTTGGGTTGGTTTGGCCTAAGTTTACTTTCTTTTTCAGTTTCCTTCAGGTGTGTAGTTAGAACTTCAGTTTTAGATCTTTCTTCTTTTTTAATCTAACACTGCTTTTGCAGTGTCCCATAACTTTTGATATGTTGTGTTCTTATTTCATTCACCTCAATATATTTGCTGAATACTCCTCCAATTTCTTCTTTGACCAACTTATTTTTTAAAACTGTGTTGTTTAATCTCCATATAATTATGAATTTCCCTTTTTCCATCCATTATTGATTTTGTTTCACTCTGTTATTATCAGAGAAAGTGTTTTGCACAACTTCAAACTTTGTAAATTAATTGAGACTTGTCCTGTGACCCAACAAATGATCTCATCTCTTCAAAAGTAAAGTACACTGTGCTGTTCGGGGATGCAGTGCTTCATAGATGTTTGTTAGGTCTAGTTCATTTGTCATATTATTCTTGTTCTCTTTCTTTATCCTCTGTCCTGATGTTCTATCCAATACTGAGTGGGGTGTATTGAAGTCTCCAACTATTATTATAGAGAAACCTGTTCCTCCCTGCAGTTTTACCAGCGTGTTCCTCATGTATCTTTGGTCACTCAGGTTAGGTGCATAAATATTTATTATAGCTATTTCTTCTAGGTGAATTGCTTCTTTTAAAATATATAATGGCCTTCTTCATCCTTTTTTATCAGTTTTGACTTGAAATCTGTTTGTCCAATACTAATATCACTACTCCAGTCTGTTTTGGTTACTATTTGCATGATCTTTTTCCAACTTATTACATTTATCCTGGCTGTGACCTTATATCTGAAGTTGGTCTTTTGCAGAAAACATATCGATGGCTCATACTTTTTATTCATTCTATCAGTCTAAGTCTTTGGATTGGGGAGTTTAAGTCATTAACATTTAATGTCATTAATATAAAGACATTACTTACTTCATCTATTTTGTCCTTCATTTCTCTCATCATATCATTCTATTGTCTATCTTTTTACCCTTTAATTTTCCCTTCTTAGTAATCTTCATTTCTTTACTCTTCTCCAAATCTCATCCTTGTTTCTTCCTTGCAGGCTGCAGCACTGCCTCTAGTATCTCTTATAATTCTGGTCTTTTGGTAACATATTTCATCAATTTTTATTTGTCTGTGAAAACATTGAACTCACCCTCATTTTTGAAGTACAGTTTTGCCAGATATAGAATTCTTCTCTCCTCCATGGTTTCTGATGAGGATGCAGCAGTTAATCTTATCAAGTATCCTTTGTATGTGTTGCTTTGCTTTTCTCTTGATGCTTTCAGAATCCTCTATCTCTGATATTTGTCATTCTGTGTAGTGGGTCTCAGCACATGTCTCTTTGGATTTAATCTGTTTGGGGTGCATTGTCCTTCTTGGATATTGATATTTATGTCTTTCATAAGGGTAGGGAAGTTTTCAATCATTATTTCCTCAAATATTCTTTCTCTCCCATTTCTAGTCTCTTCTCCTTCTGGAGCACTGATAGTGTGTATAAACATTTGCCATTTTCATTCAATTTGCAGAGCCCTGGATTCATTTTTTCCATTCTCTTGTCTTTCTGTTTTCCTGACTTTTCCAATTCAGATATTGTGATTTTCAAATCCCTAATTCTGTCTTAGAGCAATTAAAATCTGCTTATATGTATCACTAATGTATTTTTAATCTCATCCATCATGTCCTTCATTCCCATCAGGTCTGTTACTTTTCTTTGCAGACTTTCAAATTGTTCTTTATACTCATGCAGTATCTTGTTAATATCCTTAATTTCTTTAGTCATAGTTTCTTTAAATTCTTTGAATTGATTTAGGAGAGTTGTGTGATTATCAGGTCATTTGGTTTATTTCTTTAGGCCACCTCTTCCTGTTTCCTAGTATGGCTTGTGATTATTTGCTGATGTCTAGCCATCTGAATATGTTGGTGAATTTACTCTGATGGCCAAATTCTCTCTTCCTTTTTTTTCCCACAGGTCTTCTCTGGTATTTGTTTCAGCTTATTCTAAGTTCTTAAAATTACCCCATACTTACATAGCAGAAGAGGTACAAAGAACATGAAGCTGATTTTTCCCAGGGTGAGGCCTATCCATTGCATTCTGGATATGTGACTTCTCTGAGTATGGGAAAATCTCCTGCCTAATTTGTGGTAGTGGGAAACTCCATTTGTGTTCTACCATTTTTTAAAAATTACCCAGCTTAGGTTGTCAAAATCAGACCAGGAACTCACCAATGGGGTATAGATTTTCTCCCAGGGGCTAGGATACATAGGATACAGAGAGAACCAGAAACGTTTTTTCCATACAATTTTCAGATGTATCATCAGATGGTGCTCAAGAGCACACATTTCCATGGAGGCGTTTCAGTCTTCACTTTCCTGTGTTTTGGTCATCCAGAGTTGAGATTCTTATTGGGATCTGCTGGCCAAATTTACTCATGGAAAGTCTCCCTATCTCTCCCTCCATTTTGCCTTGAAATAGCTGAAAGGGAGGAAGAAATCTGTTCCCATCTCAGTCAGCTGCAGTGAGCCAGGGGTTTTACCCCAGCTTAATATATTTGGGGTTGGGAGGGGACCCAGCCCAGACACTGCAGGGATTTGGTAACTGACATTTGTTGTTTTGGGTTCTTCCTCTCTCTTTCCCTTACCCTCCTGGGACTTGTGTAGCACTGTACTGGTTTGCTGACTGCAAAGCCGTTCCCTCAGATAGCTTTTGGCTCTTTCTCCATTGTTTTTGTGAGAAAATTGAGTCTTGCCTGCCTAATCTAATACATTTTCCCACATTTCCCTCTCATTGTAGTTTTTATTTGAATTTTCCTAATCGCTACTGATGTTGAGCAATATTTCATGAGTTTTTTCTCCATTTCTATTTCCTCTTTGGACAATTGTCTTTTCAACTCTTTTGCCCATTTTTAAAATTTGATAGTTAATCTTTTTATTGTTTAGCTATATTATCTGTATATATCATGGATATTAAATCCTTATTTGATATGTGGTTGCCAAATATTTTCTCCCATTGACTTGCCTGCCTTTTCACCCTTTTCACAAAGTCCTTTGAGGTACAGAGGTGTTTAATTTTGAGAGATCCCATTTATCTATATTTTCCTTCATTGATTGTGCTTTATGTGTAATGTTTAAGAAACCACCATCCTCCACAAGATCTTGAAGATGTTTCTCTACAACATCTTCTAGGATTCTTATGTTTATTGGCTTTATATTTAGGCCCTTGATACCTTTTGAGTTAATTTTTGTATAAGTTGTGAGATAGGGGTCATCTTTCTTTCTTTTGTATATGTCTATCATTTTCCCATTACCATTTGTTGAATAGAATGTTCTGATCCACCTGGGAAGACTTGACAGCCTTGTCAAAACATCACTTGACCATACCTGTGAGGGTCTATTTCTGAGATTTTTATTCAGTTCCATTTGTCAATCTGCCTGTCTTTATGCCAACACTGACTTCTTTATATCTCTTGAAGTACTACCTCAAAGATATCTCCCTTCTTAAATATTACAAAATGCCTGAAGGAAAGTATCTATAATTCAGCCAATACTATTCTTGAACTGCTCTTTTTGCCAAAACTGGTATAAAAGATGATACCTCTTATTTTTTTATGTAACATTTTTTGCAATCTATGTATCTTTTTTTAAAAAAGACAATTTAATAAAGAAAAAGAATTTTGAAATAAAAAAAAGATGACATTGACATACATGATTTCTACTTCACATGAGTCAATGACTGGGAGAGTAGATATCAGTAAAAATATGTTATAAAGAATGAGTAGATCATACTTTGATGTTAGAAAAATAAATTTTTGTGATCCCAGTGTAGGCACCAGTGTTGGATTTGAGTATTCAAGAAAACCTTCCAAATTATTAACACCTAAACCAGGAATTGAGTGACATTCATGCTAGATTTTTTCTTTTTAAAATTTTATTCTTTGAGCTCCACACACTCCATCCATAATGTACAATCTATGGCTCTCAGTGCAATCACATAGTTTTGCATTCATCACCACAATGAATTTAGAATAGTTTCATTACTCCAAAAAAGAAAGCTACCATATTCTTTATTCCCACTATTAATGCTCTTTAGCATTGTTAATGTACATTTGTTACAGTTGTTGAATATATTACAGTACTACTGTTTACTGTGCAAGAATTTGCATTATTAGTATTTTCCCATATAACACCGTATTATTAGCACCTTACACAAGTAGCATACATTTATTATACTTCATGAAAGAGCACTTATATTTGTATTATTAACTACATTCATCATCCACAACAGGATTCATTATGTTATATAGTACCAATTTCATTCTCTAGTTTCCTTGTAATGACATATACAACCATAAGCTTCCCCTTTCTGCCACAATCACTGCCATATATGAACACTGTTAACTGCACTCACAATAATTTGCTATCATCACATGTATCCATTTTAAAACTTTTACAGTCAACCTCATTAAAATGTCTGCACACATTAAACATCAGTTCCCTATTATCTGTCCTCTTGTATCTCCTGGTAACTTATGCTCTAGATCTTACCTCCATGAGTTTACTTATTAGTTTATATTAGTGAGGCCATGAGAGATTTGTCCTTTTGCATCTGACTTATTTCATTCAACATGATGTCCCCAAGATTCATCCGTGTTGTTACATACACTGGGGCTTCATTGTTTCACCCGTGTCCCTCCCAGTCCTCTGGAATCCACCCACTTCATGATCCGTGCAGTTTCTGCTCTTTTATATACACTTGCCCTAAATCATTTTGGTCATCCCACTTGGGATTTCAAGAATTATCACTCCCTCAAGCCTGACTTTTAGATATTTTACCTGTACATTTGGATATCATTCATGCAAATTAAAATCTATTTCATGAAGGAGTTAATAAGTTTAAGAGTGTATTCATTTGGAGAGATCAATGTCACCCATTCTCCAAGTCTAGCCCTGAAAATACCATTCATTAGAAATTAGCAGGAATACATAGATTATAATGTTGTGCCAAGAGACAATCCTTGTAGGGAAAATGCTCAGAAAATGTAGGATGGATGAGCGTAAGGGTGTAGCTGGTTGCCCATCTGCTCTTTTAAGAAAAGGCTTACTGAAATCCAGTCCTGTATTTATCAATATTGCTGCAATGTCCTTCAATTTATATATAAATATACACAAGTGTAAAAGCATTAATCATTTATAAACTATACATTTGGCCCTTAAACTTCATTAATAATTAAGTGTATTCAAAGAACAAAAATGGTAATGTGTCATAAACAAAGTAAGCACCCACTTTTAAGTCTAGAAAAAGGAAAGATTTACATAGATTTCCTTATTTTATTGTCACAATAATCCTGTAGATTATTTTTTTCAAACAATTTCACAAAGGTTATGATTAGAAGTTCAGCAAACGTTAATAACATGACCAAATTACATGCCTAGAAGATCACACAGCTGGGATTTGAATGCCGCTTAGCCTGTGTGCCAAGCTTAAATTCCTGGTACATTTTTCACCACACCCAGGCTTTACCTTGACTGTCCCATCTCCCATCACGTGTCAGAGGCCACACCCTGTGGTCACAACCACCTCCCTTTGGGCTTGTTCACAGGAATCTCCTCATGCCTTCATGCCTCTTGCCAAACATCAGCCTCTGACCTCTGTCTTGAATGTCTAGGTTAATCCAGTTACACATTTCAGCATTACAAATCCAACATTTAATTTCTTATGTCCCTCATACTAACTGCTACCACTAGTGATCAAGACCTAAATACCTGCATTTCTCCATGATTGCCTCTGACACCTCATGAGATTAGGATATTGTTCCTGGTATAAACCCAAAGTCACTACTCCTAGTGACTATCAAATATATCTGGCACCTCTAGTGTCTTGACAATTATATTACTGCTCTGATCTCTATAAATACATGAAATCTCCTCCATAGCTTTCGATCACACTTATTCTAACAGAACACCTCACTTTTAATGTATAGAATATCCTCTTAAGAAGTAGATGGATCATCAGTTTTCAGATTTCCCTTCCATAGCATAACATCTTCAAATATTCCTTGCAACCATTCACATTGGCTACACCTTCTCTTCTATTAAATTGAGAAGTGTTGTTACCTCTGGCTGAGACCAAAATCTCTGGTGAACTCCTCCTCTCCTGATTTTTTGCTGACTATAGAATTGATTTTAAATTGAATCTCCTAAATCAGAAACTGCTCCCTCTTCTCACAATCCATCTCACCATTTAAGCTCATTCCATCTGTTCCATTGTTAAACAAAAACTTCCTCCTAACCTATTTCTCCCCAAGTTCCTGATCTCCTGTCCTTGCCTTCACAATCAAACTACCAGCACAGTTACCAGTTCCTCACCCCAGCCACCCTTTGACTCACAGAGACCAACAATGCTTCCTCAAAGGAGAGCTGGCTAACGTCAACATGGATCTCTCCGTAAATAAATCCTTACTTGGAACCACGGAAGAATTGAACCATGACCTGGTTTTAGAACTTCTTTTTCCTTGCTCTCTCTGAAATGCTATTCTTCTGACTGTTTTCAAACTACATTGGTCACTGCAAAGAACAAATCAAACAACAGTTTGACTAAATCCTAGCACCCTCTCTTCTCCTTTTTTATAAACTATCCTTACATCTTCCCAAATTTATTCACTTACTTTTCATTTCTTCCATTGCTCTTCCTAAGATGAAAGTGACCAAACACTGGAATCCTTTTCTGAGCTGTCATTGCTACTTGGTTAATTACATGGGCTTAATATGGAATACTTCTCAGAGCATAAGCTCTCCCCTGAAATAGAAATACTACACCTCCTTTACTCTTGGTTAAGGTCTCCACCAGGCATAGAGACTGATACAAACCTACAAAAGACAACTAAACAGTGCTATTCTGTATAAACTAATCACTTTTTTACATTAATTTCCACCCCATTCCACAAACACTGCCTCCCCCATACTCATTTTCTTTCAGTCTTAATTGAAATGAGAATTCCTCAGATATCCTTTCAATGAACTCCACTAATGATAGCACTTACATTTGCTCCCCCTAGACTTAATTAAAACTCTAATGTTCCTGTCTGTCTGTAGGTGTTGTGTATAGTCTGCCTCCCTTACTGATCGGATCACAGAAAAATCAAACCCCCATGCTAAGATGAGACAAGATTCCCTGTGACTATTACCTGTGCATTTTATTTTATTTATTATTATTTGTTAATTTATTTCTCTCCCCTTCCTCCCACCCCATTTGTCTGTTCTCTGTGTTCATTCGCTGCATGTTCTTTTGTCCACTTCTGTTGTTGTCAGTGACATGGGAATCTGTGCCTATTTTTGTTGTGTCATCTTGTTGTGTCAGCTCTCCGTGTGTGTGGTGCCATTCCTGGGCAGGCTGCACTTTCTTTCGCACTGGGCGGCTCCCCTTACAGGGTACACTCCTTGTGCATGTGGCTCCCCTACGAGAGGAGCACCCCTGACTGGCACGGCACTCCTTGCACGTATCAGCACTCTACGTAGGCCAGCTCCACACAGGTCATGGAGGCCCAGGGTTTGAACCGCAGATCTCCCATGTGGTAGACGGATGCCCTATCCACTGCACCAAGTCCGCTTCTCTACCTATGCATTCAAATGAGGAGCAATATGCTCACAGCTACCTAGCCTGTCCTCAGAAGACTACCCAAGGTAACTGTAGTTGGATTAAGCAGTTTTATTTTGATAAGAACTCATCTAAAAAATAAAAGAAACCCTGGTGAAAATTACCCTAGTATTCAAAAGAACCAAAATAGATGGGATAAATCAAAGAATTCAAGTCTTCATTATTGATACTGTCACTAATACTTGAGACCCCAGCTTCTTTTGCTAGAATAAAACAGTTTCAATGCTGAATTCTCCTTCTGTGCATGTGACAATCTCTTCAGTCATAGAATCCAAAGAATGCATCCTGATTAACTTGGATACCAATCAAGGTAAATCTAATCAAGATTTTTATCTCTTTTATGTTTTTAAATCATGTCATTTTTATTGATCCATATTAACAAAGCAGTTTATCCAGAATGTACTAGCAATGACATTTGGTAAAATCAACTAGTTATGCATGTATCACTTCAGTCATTATTAGAGCATTTTCATTTTAATTATTTCAATAATAATAATAAACAAACAAAAAAAGTCTTCACTTCTCAATCTCTCTGTGAATTCCACTGCTGTACATCGCTGTTATTTCTGGCTCTTATTGCACAATTATTTATTTATTCACATACCATAATGTCTACCTAAAGTATAATCAGTGGCTGTTAATATAATCACAATGTTGTGCATTCATGACCCCAAAAATTTTGGGACAATTACATTACTCCAAAAGAAAAATTCCATACCACCCTTCAGTCCTTCCCCTACTCTACATAATCACTACTCTAATTTTATCTTTATAAATTGATCTATATCTACATTTTATATAAATGAAATCATACAATATGTGGTACTTTGTGTCTGATTTCTTTCACTTCACATGTGGTTTTTTTTTTTCTTTTGGTCTGATACTAACATCTCATAGTACTAACATACATTTGTTCACTTTCAAAGAAAGATGTTCTTATATATGCGATTTAACCCATTGTTGTAGTTCACATGTGTATTTCTTGTGCTATACAGTCCTGTGTTACAGATTTAGTTTCCTTTTAGTAATATACATGATGTTAGACATTCCATCTAAAGCAATTTCATACCCACCTAATAGCAGAGTTAGTTATTAACATGATTTTGGGCTTTTACCTTTTCTCCTCATTTGCAAAGATTAACATATTTTCTGTTGACCCATATTCAAGTGATTTAACTCTATGGGATTGCACAATATATTTAGATCACAGAAGAACAATCATACAGAATTTCTCATTTTGTGCCTGGCTTGCTTCATTCAACATAATATCCTCCAGGTTCATTCATGTTTTCATATATTTTATGACTTCATTTCTTCTTAAAGGTGCAAAGTATTCCACCATAATAATAGACCACAGTTTGTTTATCCATTCCTCAGTTGATGGAACCCAGATGGTTTCAACTTTGGCAAACATGAATAATTCCACAATGACCATCAGTGTGCTGATGTCTGTTCCTAACAATGCTCTCAGTTTTTCTAGGTATATAACCAGTAGTGGTACCATTGGGCTATTCAACTTCTTTAGGAAGTGCCAAACAATCCTCCAGAGTGGCTATACCATTCTTTAATGCCACCAACTATGAATAAGTGTTCCTATCTCTCCACATCTTCCACAACCCTTGTAGTTCTCTGTATTTTTACTAGTGTCCATTCTAATAGGTGTGGAATGATATCTGATTGTAGCTGTGACTTACATTTCCCTAATCACTAGTGAAGCTGGACATATTTTCATGTTTTTTTTTTGCCATTTATATTTCTTTGGGCAAATGTCTATTCAAGTCTTATGCCCATTTCTTTTGAGCTGTAGCATTTCTTTATATATCACAGATATTTAGCCCTTGTCAGGTATGTGATTGCCATATATTTTCTCCCATTGATTAGGCTACATTTTCATCCTTTTGACAAAGTCCTTTAATGTGCAAGAGTGTTTAATTTTGAGGAGGTCCCATTTATCTATTTTTTCTTTTTCTCACACTTTGGGTGTAACATCCAAGAAACTACCACCTATCACAAGGTCATTTCTCTAAATTTCCTTCTAATAGTTTTTTGGTCCTGGCTTTTGCATTTAGGTCTTTGATCCATTTTGAATTGATTCTTATACAGGGAGTGAGATATGAATTCTCTTTCATTCTTTTGGTTATATATATCCAGTTCTCCCAGCACCGTTTGTTGAAGAGACTGTTTTCTCCTGTTAACATGCATTTGGTAGGTTTTAAGAAAACCAGTTTGTGATTGAGGTGAGGGCTTGTTTTGGGACTGTCAATTCTATTCCACTGATTGATGAGTCTGTCTTTTTGCCAGTACAATGTTGTTTCAACAACAATAGCTTTGGATTATGTTTCAAGGTCTGGCAGTAAAATTGCTCTCACATCATTCTTGTTTTTTAGAATGCTTTTGTCTTTTCAGGTGCACTTTCCCTTCCAAATGAACTTGGTAATTGCCTTGTGTATTTTGTTAAAGTAGGCTGTTTGAATTTGATTGGTATTACACTGAATCTACAAATCAGTGTGGGTCAAATTGACACCCTCATATTTTGTCTTCTAATCCATGAATGTGGAATGTCTTTCCATTTGTTTAGGTCTTCATTGATTCCATTTAACATTGTTTTGTAAATTTCTGCATTTAAGTCCTGTATGTCTTTGGTATTTGATTCCTAGGTATTTGAGTCTTTTTGTTGCTATGGTAAATGGAATTTTCCCCCTGATTTCTTCCTCAGATTGTACAATACTAGTGTAGAAACATTCTGATTTTTGTGTGTTGATCTTCTATCCTGCTACGTTACTGAACTTGTTTATTAGCTAAAGTAGCTTTGTCACAGACATTTCAGAATTTTCCAAGTATAGGTTCATGTCATCTGCAAATAGTGAGAATATTGCCTCTTCTTTTCCTGTTTGGATTACCTTTTTTCCTCTCTAATGACCCTAGCTAGAACTTCTAAAACAATGTAGAATAACAGTGGTTTCAGTGGGCCTCTGTCTCTTGTCCCTAGTCTTAGAGGGAAAACTTTCACCTTTCCTATTGAGTATGATGTTGGTTGTGGGTTTTTCATATACACTTTTTATTATATTGAGGAATTTTTCTTCTATATCTACCTTTGAAATGTTTTTATCAAGAAAGGAGGCTAGATTTTGCCTAATGCTTTCTCACTGATTGAGATGACCATGTGGTTCCTTCCTTCAATTTGTTAATGTGGAGTATTTTGTTAATTAATTTTCTTTTTTTGAACTACCTTTGCATACCAAGAATAAATCTTATCTGGTCATGATATATAAATAATTTGATATCATTCTGGATTCTATCTGGAAGTATTTTGCTGAGAATTTTTGCATCTCTGTCCATTAGATATATTGTTCTCTAATTTTCTTTTAGTGTAGTATCTTTACCTGGCTTTGGTATTACATTATGTTGGCTTCATAAAATATGTTGGGTAATTTTCCCTTATTTTCAATTTTTTCTAAACATTGAAACAGGATTGGTGTTAATTCTTTTTGAAATGTTTGGTAGACTCTCTCTTTGAAGGCACTTTTGTTTGGAATTTCTTTGCTGGGAGATTGTTGATGATTGATTGAGTGTCTTTAAATATGATTGGTTTATGTCTTGTATATCTTGTAACATCAATGTAAGTAGTTTGTGCATTTCTAGAAAGTTGTCCATTTCATCGAGGTTGTCTAGAGTGTTGGCATACAGTTTCTCATATCCTCTTATGATGCTTTTTATTTCGTGGAGTCAGTCATAACATTCCCTTTGATTTTTTATTTATTGCATATTCTCTTTTCTTCTTCGTTAGTCTACCTAGGGGTTCATCAATATTATTGATCTTCTCAATGCATCAGCTCTTGGTTTTGTTGATTTCCTACATTGTTTTTTGCTATTGTTGTTCTTCATTTCATTTATTTATATTTCAATCTGTATTATTTATTTTCTACTGCTTGCTTTGGGAATGCTTTGCTGTGCTTTTTCTAGTTTCCTGAGGTGTTCAATCAAGTATTTCATTTTTACCTCTTTCCACTTTTTTAATATAGGCAATTAGGGCTATAAATTGCAAAAGTTGGAGAACTGCCTCTGAGAATGTTTGGATTACTAGCTACTTAGCTGCAAGCACGATTATCTATCAAACTGATCTGGCCCATGTTGCAGAAAACACACTCCAATCATGCACTGGCTTGAGAGGACCATTACAGAGCACCATCTTCTGATGGACCAAGGATTTGCAGATGAGAAAAGTAAAAGTAAAGAATTGAGAGGCTTTTTCTGTTCTTTACATCCTCCGCCACTCAAGGACCTGGGGAGCTAGTCTGCATTAATGGGTCCAGTGCCCAGATCTGAGCAACTAACAGGGACAACCCTAAAGACACAGAACAGATAGAACCATAACACCCTGCCCCCACTGCTAAATCCCTATAAAAGATAGAGGAAAAGAGAGCATCTGAGTAATCTCACCATCCTAATCAGATGCCTAGACATCATCAAAACACTACAAGCCATACTAATACAATAGAAGAAATGGCTCCAAGAAAAGGAACATATCAAAGCACCAGGAGAGATTCAAGATTTGAGAAAAGTAAACAACGAGATGTACCCAAATTTCCAAAATCAAATTAATGAGTTGAAAGACAATATGGCTAGAGAGATTAAGGACATCAAGAAGACACTGAGCTGGCATGAAGAAGAATTTGAAAATTTTAAAAGAAAAGTAACAGAACTCATGAGAATGAAAGACAAGATAGGTAAAATTTAAAAATACAGCATATTAGAGGCATATAACTGCAGACTGGAAATGAAAAAAGAAAGAATATATGATATAGGTGGCAGAAGTGCTGAAAAAGAAGAGAGAAAAGAATGGAAAAAAATTGAGCATGGGCTCAGGGAGTTCCCTGATAGCATGAAACACAACATATGTGTATGGGAGTTCCAGAAGGAAAATACAAGGAAAGGGGGGCAGAAAGTATATGTGAGGACATAATAGCTAAAAATTTCCCAATGGTCATGAAACAAATGAACTTACATATTCAAGAAGCACAGCATACCCCAATCAAAATAAATGTGAATAGAACTACTGCAAGACACATACTACCCAGAATGTCAAATGTCAGAGATAAAGAAAATTCTCAGAGCAGGAAGGGGGAAGGAAACCGTCACATACAATGTCTGCCCAGCAAGGCTTACCATGGATTTCTCATCAAAACCTTGGAGGCAAGGAGGCAATGGAATGATACAATTAGGACACTGAAAGAGAAATAGTACCAGCTGGGGAATTCTTCATGCAGTAAAATTGTCCTTCAGATATGAAAGGGAGTTTAAAATATTCACACACAGAAACTAAGAGAATTCATAAAGAAGAATCTACCTTTGCAGGAAATAGTAAATTAAGCCTTACAAATTGAAAGAAAAAGAAAGGAGAGGGATGCTTGAAGGAGAGTATAGAAGAAAGAATAGCAGAAAGGTTAACCAAAAGAATAAAAAGACAAAAATAAGATACGACATATGAAAATCAAAGAATAAAATAGTAGAAACAAATAATGCATTTACAATAATATGATTGAATATGAATGGATAAACTCCCAATGAAAAGATATAAGCTGACAGAATGGGTAAAAGAAACTTGAGCCATCCATATGGTGACTACAAGAGACTCATCTTAAACCAGGGATACAAACCAACTGTCAGTGAAATGTTGGAAAAAGATACTCCACAAAAATAATAATAATAATAATAAAAAAGAAAGTGTAGCAATGCTAAGATCAGACAAAATGGACTTTAAATGCAAAAATTTATGAGAGGTACAGAAGAACAGTATATATATATTAATAAAAGGGATAATCCACCAGGAAGAAATAACAGTCATAAATACTGTGCATATATTTTGGATATCCCAAAACGTATGAGGCAAACTCTGGCAAAAGTGAAGGGAAAAACAGACATTTCTACAATAGGTGTTGGAGACTTCAACACACCAGTCACATCATTAGCTAGACCTAGACAGAAGATCAACAAGGAAACAGAGGACTTGAACAATATGATAAAGAAGTTAGACAGAACAGACATACAGAACAATGTACCCACACTCAGGGGTCATACATTATTCTCAAGTGTTCTTGGATCTTTCTCCAGTATAGAACACATTTTAGGTCACAATACAGGTCTCCATAAATATAAAAAATTGAAATTATACATAGCACCTTCTCAGATCATAATGGAATAAAACTGGAAATCAGGAATAGATGCAAAAGAGGTAAATTTACAAACGTGTGGAGGGTGAACACACTCCTAAATAATCAGTGGGTGAAAGAAGAAATTGTAAGGGAAATTAGTAAATATATTGAGATGAATGAAAACACAAACACACTCATCGAAACTTAAGAGATACAGTGAAGGTAGTTCCAAGATGGAAATTTACAACCCTAAATGCCTATATTAGAAAAGAAGAAAGAGCTAAAATCAAAGAGTAATTGAACAACTGGAGAAACTAGAAAAAAAGCAACAACCATTCCCAAAGCAAGCAGAAGGAAAGAAATAATAAAGACTAGAGCAGCAATAAATGAAATTGAGAACAAAAGACAATAGAGAACAACAAAACCAAAAGCTGGTTCTTTGAGATCAATAAAATTGACAAACCCTTAGCTACATTAAAAAGGAAAAAAGGAAGAAGATGCAAATAAGTACAATCAGAAATGAAAGAGGAAATTTACAACTGACCCCACAGAAGTAAAAAGGATCATAAGAGGATATTATGAGAAACTCTTTAGACAACAGAGATGAAATGGACACATTCTTAGAAATGCACATGCAACCTACACTGACGCTACAAGAAATACAAGAACTTAACAAACCAATCACATTTAAGGAGATTGAATCTGTCATCAAAAATCTTCCAGCAAAGAAATGTCCAGGACCAGATGACTTCACAGGTGAATTCTACCAAGTACTTCAAATAGCATTCACAATAATCCCATTTAAACTCTTCCAAAAAATTGAAGAGGAGGGAAAATTACCTAACACATTTTACAAAGCCAACATCACCCTAATAAGGAAGCCAGATAAACATACTACAAGAACAGAAAATTACAGACCAATCTCTAAGGAACATAGATGCAAAGATTCACAACAAAATACATGCAAAGAAAATCCAGCAGCATATCAAAAGATTTACAAGTCACAACCAAGTAGGATTTATTCCTGGTATGAAAGCTGGTTCAACATAAGAAAATCAATCAGTGTAATACACCACATTAACAAATTGGAGGGGAAAAAAGCACACAATCATGTTAACTGATGCAGAAAAGGCATTTGACAAAATCCAACGTCCTTTTTTGATAAAAACACTTCAAAGGATAGGAAGAGAAGAAAAATTCCTCATTATAATAAAAAGCACACACAAAAAACCCAGACCCAACATCATACTCAATGGGAAAAGGTTGAAAGCCTTCGCTCTAAGATTGGGAACGAGACAAGGATGCCCACTGTCACCATTGTTATTCAGTTTGGTACTAGAAGTTCTAGTTAGGACAATTAGATGAGAAAAAAAATCCAAATACGAATGGAGGATGACATGAATCCTGTATTTAGAAAATTCTGAAGTACCCACGACAAACCTACTTGAGCTAAGAAATGCGTTTAGCAAAGTGGTGGGATACAACATCAGCATGCAAAAATCAGTAATGTACTTGCCCTTGAGTACTGAACCATCTGAGGAGGAAATCAGGGAAAATTCCATTTACAATAGCAACAAAAAGACTCAAATACCTATGAATGAACCATTTTGTCTTGTTCTCTAATTGTCTTGATACAGAAAATAGAAAAATTGGATTCCTGTAAGTTCAAGGACCGTCATACAGCACGTCTTTTGAATTCTCACTGGCCTAGGTCATTGACTGTACATAGTAGATTTCTATTAAGTATTAACTGAATTGTGTGATTTTGAGATGGTGATACTGTGTTGACCAGGCAAATCTGTGTTTGTGTGCTTTCGCCTTTTCCCAAAATGCTTCTCACCTAGACTTGTCTGAGGTCTACTCTCAGATCTTCTCTGTCTTATTCAAATTCCATGGTTTGGAACATATCCATGATGTGGGAAGCACCAGAAAAATCAGGTTATGCACCTGCAGATAGTGTTGTGTTGCAGTGTGAAAACTAGGTCATTTGTGTTCTTCCTTGTGTCCTAATCATCATGCATCAGTTACAGCTTTCATCTCACAATATTACCTGGGGAAATAGGTTTCCCCATTGGTGTGAAGAGAGTTCTTGAGAGAGAGAGAGTGTGTAAAGTTTACTCCGTTCACACAAGATCACTGGACCAGATGCCCGGAAAGAGTGAAGGCGTCTTCACAGCCATCTTAGTGCTAGTTCAGTGCTGACACGACCATACCACTGTTCTTTTAAAACCTTTTCCCCCTTCACCGTTCATTTGCCTTCTTTTAGAGAAGGTTAAACTATATTGTAACTGCTCAGAAAAGACAATAATAGGGTTTGGCAAGGATTCTAATTTAGACAAGAACAATCAAGCATCTCAAAGCAGCTATTTAAAAAATGACCAAGCGTATCGATGCAGCAGTCACTTGTACTAGCCATAGGTCCTTCTTCCCAGACTGGCTCTCCAGGAAGAGCGTGTACATGGTTCATGGCAAGCAAGCTGCTTTCCATAGGTTGTCACTTATTTACCACAGACTTCAATGTAATTATTCTTTGCCTTTTTCAGTGGAGGGAGGGAGGGATTTAAATAACTTGCACAAGGTTACAAAGGCAAGGCTGGAGTTTAAAGTCAGAGTTCCCTAACTCTGAAGCCTGCTCTTTGCACTGAGTTTTTGCTGGCAAAACTGAAAATGCCCAGGACTTGGGCAAGGGTTTGAAGAAGAATTCCCTCGATGAATGGCATATTGGACTAGATAATTTCAAGATTATAAAACTAAAAACACAGTTTTCCTAATTAAGTTCTGGAAAATTGGATGATAATCTTAAAGCTTTTTTTGAAACTTTGGATGGAATTAGAACTACTGGTGTGGGTTATTTGACGAGATAGAAAACCTGGCATCTCTGCTATCATATAAGTGAATACTGGTGCTGGTGTTTAAAAAGATGACGTGACAGGAAGTGGAAGTGGCTCGAGCGATTGGTTCCTGCCTACCACGCGGGAGGTTGGGGGCTTGGTCCTCCCTGCCTTCTGAAGGAAGACCAGCACAGCAAATGCAAAATGAGGGGGAGACATGTTTTAAGTTTTAAAAACGGAGGCAAAATATACAGTAAGATGCGCAGATCATAACAGGATGAATTTTGACTACTGTGTAAACCCATGTAACTCACACTCCAGCCAATACAACCTATCTGTCACTCCAGAAAGTTCCATTGGGCTTCTTCCAATCACATCTCCCCAGGCGCCCCACTGTGCTTTGATTTCCAGCACAGCAAAATAGTTTTGTCTGTTTATTGTTATATTTTGTGGAAAAGAAAACAAATTTTATCACACATTAGTGTACCCAAAAACAAGTGCGTGCAGCTGTTAAACAAGATGGACCTCTATCCTCTTGTATTCTTTTAAAAAGACAACCTTAACACTTGCAGACTAGAGTTCTAAAAATGTCTAGTTATTTTTAATTTAAATTAAATATCCCGGTTCCAGGGGAGGAAAAATGAGGATGAACTTTACCTGTTTTGCTTTGAAACTTTTAAATGACATTTGGGAAAACAAGTTTTTTTGGGAAAGCCTAGAGATTATGCCATTTCAAAGACTTATTTTTGTGATCGCCCTCTAAGAAGAATGACATGGAGACAAGTGCTTGCATAGGAGGCCTCGGGAAAGCCCGGCACCAGCCTGGCAGGGGGGTGTGTTGGGGTGGGGGCAGCACGCGCTTGCCGGGGCTGTGCCCCCTCCCAGCTAGGCCCTGGACGGCCGCTCCCGCTCCCCGCCGGGCTTCCTGTCCAGCGCTGGGCGCGCTGCGGGCGGGAGCAGAGGATGCGCTCCCGGGGTGGGGGGCAGGCGGCGGACCTCGCCCCGGGCGCCCCCGCCCTCCGTGCCGCCCTCCCCGCGCCGTCGGGGCGGGCCGGGCCAGCTGGGGGGCGGGGTGCGAGGCGGGGCGCGGGGCGCCGTCGGGCGCCGCGGGATGCTCGGCCCGCCCGCCCCCCAGACTCGCCCTCCGCGCGCGGCGCCGGCGCCCGGCACACCGAGGTAAGGAGAAGCCCGCGGCGGGCGCGGGCGGGGCTCGGCGGCGCTGTGGGCCCCGCAGCCCGAGGCACCGAGCCGTGAGCGCGCCCCGGCGGCGCCCCGGGCGCCCTGGACGAGTCGCGGGGCTCTCCTCCGCCGAGGGCCGACCTGCTCGGCGCCGCCTCCCGCGCGCGGGGCTGGGGGGACCCGGCCGTCCCGAGCCGGGCGCGGGCAGGATCCTGGGACCCTGGACAAGGCGCGTCTGGGGTTGCTCTGCGTTTCGGGGGTTTGCTTCTTTCTAAGACTAACCTCCTTTTTGGGGGGTGTGTGCGAGCAGCGTGTAGGCATTTGGGAACGGCCCGTGTTTGCGTTGCTCTCGCTGACGACGCGGGCGGGCCCGCTCCAAGCCTGAACTTGACTGCGGCCTGCCCGGGTGCCGGGCGCGGGCGCCGCGCTCTCCCGGCCTCGCCTGCGCGCCAGCGGCCGCCTCCAAATGCCGGCGTGTGCGCCCACGAGCAGCGGTGCGTGGGTTAGGATTTCCCCTTTATTCCTGACTAGCTGTTGATCCCACAGACATGACCGCAAAACGTTCTTCTTTTTCTGCATCTGTGAAGACACTCCGGGGGTTGCAGAAGCATCTATTTTAGCTGGTTTCCGTCAAAATTAGGGTTACGAGCTTGGCGCGATGCCCTTGGCCGTCAAGAATTTTCCCAACTCCCCGCCCCCCAACTGATGCGTTTAGAATTTTTCTATAAATGTTTTTATGTATATGAATGCTATATATGAGTATTTTAAAATGTGCACAAAGTATACCTAAGCTCTTGTTTTCTTAAAAATGATTCTCAAGCCAAGCATAAACGGCCCGTTGTGGTATTGGGCACAGCTTTTGGGAAGCAAATAAGTAAGCAAGGTTAAAAAAAAATCGAAGAGGTATGACCTCTTCTTAAAAAAAAACCAAACTAATGTTATTTACCCAGCATTCTATCCCGTTCTGGGGGATGCTCTAACTTCTTACAATTCAGGGTTAAACTAGTAAAACGTCCGCATTTAACTTTGAAAGCCTGAAAACGTTAACAAAATCCATATTATAATTTATAGGTGGCATCCTGGTTTATCTTATAATTACGTTTCCATTTAGCATATAAAATATCCTAAATACAGATCATCACACAATTCTGCATTCATTTTCATGAGAAAGAAAAATGTGTGATGATCACGCAATCAGTTGTGATTAGGGACTTCTTTAAAAAGTGGCTATCATGAGGGAGCAAGTAAGTGGGGAGAAGCAAGCCCACCCTTTGGGATCTAGGGGGCCTCTTGTGTCTCCCTATTTTGGTGGCCGAGTATCAGTGGCTGTAAAGAAGCATTTTAACAGCCCTAAAGCCCCACCCGTGCCCGAGAGGTAAGAGCCCCTTGTGCCAAGTTCTCACCAGCGCCTTTGAAGAGCTTTCCCTCTCTGTGACCCCGTGAGGGTTCCCTCAGATCCACAACCCCTTCCAGCAAATGGAATTTTTTGTTGTTGTTGGGGGTGGGGTGAAAGCCATGCTAATGATCAGCATAATTACACTTCAAATCTCTGCTTCCCTTTGAGGAAGTGCAGTATTTCCTTTGTTCAATCAACTCGTACTGAAAGAAAGCTGATGGGAACGCACCAGTTTCCTTTTCATTGAATTTTGGATTATTTCAGTCAGCCCTCCTTTCCTCCTTTCTGTTATCTGAGAGGATGTGGCATACATTTATTTGGAAAACACTCTACTTGCGTATTAAACTATATAACTTCTGGACAGTGGGGGACAGTCGGGGAATGTAAACATTAAGTAAACTGTTCGGTAGCCCCAAGTCTACACGACTTGAGTGTGAGGAAACCGCCCCTTAAATGTCCTTGCGTCTTGTCTAGTCTGCGTGTGTGTAATACAGAGCAGGAGCCTCTGCTCACAGTAACTGAACCGCCCGCCCCAGCCTCTCCTGCCCGCCAAGGGGCCCGGGAAGACTGCTGCCTGGAGCCCATCTCCTCAGCCGTCAGCAGCAGCAGGTACTGGGGGACGGTCGTGACTGATGTGTTTTCTCTTCAGCTGGCCCTGGAGAGAAGGGGCAGCAGGGCCCCTGGTTCACCCCGCGGTGCAGTGCTCAGCTGGCCTTTCCTTTAAATGGCTGGGTGCGTTGGAGGCGGCGCCTAAACACGCGCGATGGCGCAGTCCGGGCAGCACATCGGTTTTGCAAGAGAACGTTTGGAAAGCTCAGTTGTAGAAGCAGGGCAGGGAGGGCTGGTCTACCCAGCACAGCGCCACCCGGAAGTTTGGCCGAATTTTGTAAATTCATCAGATAAACAATGTGAAAATATATTATCCAGACGTGACACAAATAGCAAACTCTACACTTAAGGATGTGCATGAAAGGTAAGAGACGTGGTGTTGTGCACAGGTCGTCTTTGGGTGCTGAGTACACCGGGTGACCTTACCAGGTGAGCTGTAATGCAGTGCCGGGGCGTCCATGGCTGCAGGTTATTTCCCCGGGGAGAATTTGTTTGCTCCCCATTTTCCTGTCGGTATACCCTAGGAAGCTGACCTCCTTCAAACGGTTTTGTCCTGTCATGATTCCTAGTCTGTGACTCCCATGGGACAGAGCCGTCCTTACCTGAGGTTCCTAATTTCAGGTGTTCCTGAAAAACATTCGTGATTTGGATGTGAGAAAGGACATGAGGAGACCAAAGACCTGGGATTTCGCTGATCAGAATGAAACAGATGTTGAAAGACTTTTCAAGCTTCCTCTTGGTGGTCCTCTGTGACTGCAGTGAGCGTGGCGCACCTAATGCAGGTACGGAAGGAACGTAAGCGTGAGCCTTCTACATGTACCCATGCTGACGACCCTTCACGAAGGCGGCAGGGGCAGGTCTGTGGGCAGTGCCGTTTCACCTGCGGCCTGGGAGCAGGTGCAGCTCAGTGTGGAGCGCCTGCCTGTGTCTGAGGTTCCAGCTTCAATCCCCGGTGCCTGCTTAAGAACAACATCAAAATAGATCCATGCTCCTGGCGACCGCGGGCGCTCTTAAGGAGCTTCAGGGGTTCAGCATGAGTGATTCAGGTATCATTTTAAATGTTGTAGCTCTTTTTAAAAAGTAAGATAAAATGCCTCACTCCCACTGCAGTGCTTTAAATCCAGAGCTGTTTCTTACATCAGCCGTGGGCTGGCCGATGACTACAGTGCCAAATTCTGTCTCTTTGGCTGTGTCTTTGGATAGGGTTCAAAGCAGAAACAAGCATTCTTGTGTGTGTTGTGTTCTTTCCACTTTTCACTTCAGCTGTTCTGGTGGGTATCTTTTTAAAAAGATATGATTTATCCCAGTGGACTGATACTTGCGAGGCTAAAACTTCCAAGAACAAAACTAGTTATTTTAGAGCCGGTCAGTCTCTGAAAGCCCACTCCAGCCCTCGGCTGGCCTGTTAGAATGAAGTGCCAACATTGCTTACCCGTCTACAAATTTCCGCTCTGTACGAACCAAGGGGCACTGGTTCCTTTGCATGTAAAAATTCCCAAGTATTTGTCTTGAGTATCAGACAATAAAAGCTTTGAAGTAAATGTCGCACCTCACCTTTTAAGTGATCTAGAGAAGTGTGCATTGTGTCATTTGAATCAAGCTTTCACTTCCCTGTATGTCCATTTTTCTCAAAGCCCTAAGGACTGGAACCTGATTGAAATGAGAAATGTGAGGGGTGGGATTTTTGTCTTGAGAAGTATCAATTGTTATTCTGATTCTTTTGAACCCCAAGTGTTTACAATGAATTATTTTAAACATGAGCGCTAGAGGTGAAGATGGAGGAACAGAGCCCCTTTAAGATGGGGACAGTGCAGGGTCCAGCTCCCAGGCCCACCCTCACCACCATTTTACGCCCACCTTGGCTCAGCTCCACCTCCTCTCGTGTCTGAAACGCTGTCTTCGTCGGTGTTATCCGATGGCACTGTTCCACTCCTCGTTTCTCAACACCAGGTCTGACCATCTCATTTCAGTTCTCGGAGACGCCGAGTACCTCCTCCTGGGAGAGCCAGGCCATGTCGCGCTCAGCAACAGCTCGGTGTCCGTGGCCTTCCAGTACGTCGACGGGGCAAACGGGACACTGTGGAACGTCTCCGTCCTGCTGGTGGAGGCCAGCACCAACCGGACTGTCACCACCAAGCACCTCCTGGCCATCCAGGCCCAGGGGACGCTTGAGTTTGAGTGCTTCCACTTCAAGGAGGCCGAGGACTACTGGTTCACCATGTCCCCAGACACCACGGCCAGCCGCCCCCCTGCACCCCTGGGGGAGAAAAGCGCCTTTCTCCAGGTGGAGTGGCCCGTCTTTCACGTGGACCTGAACCGGACATCCCAGGCCGTGGGAGGCGCCTTGCGGGTGGGGCTTTTTATGCCACAGCTGCTGTGCCTGTTCCCCGGGGACAGGCCCGGCGTCGAGGTGGACGTCACCCTCTGCAGCAGCCTTCCTGGGGCGAGCGCTCGGCAGGGCCGGCCGCTGGAGACGAGGCGCAGCCAGAGGACAGCGCTCGCTCAGAGCCAGTGGGTGGAGGTCGCTGCGCCCCGGTGGGCCCGGCAGCCTCGGTCACCGCGGTGCTGTGGCTCCTGGGCGCAGCTCGGTCATTACCGCCGCGGGTGTTGGTGAGCTTGCCAGCAGGTAACATCTAGCCAAAATGGCCGCTGAGCATGCTAATGGCTATGGCAAACGGCACCGCCCTCCTTCCTCACCACCTTCCCGCCAGAAAAACCCACGGGCGCCAGCTTCAAACCTGCCTCCTCCAATCAACAGCCGCTTCAAATTATCCCAGTCCCCTAGCCTCTCTGTAATTGCCACGTCACCCTAAGCCCTTACCCCTCCTATATAAGCTGTATCACTTCCCCAGTAAACCAGACCTGCGCCACGAGCCTGCGTCTCCGGCGTGGTTACTGTGTGTTCAACCCGGCTGTGTGATTCCGGGGCTCCGTCGTCACTTACCTCGCGGACAGGCAGCCTGCCCCAACCGGGAGGGGATCGACAACAGTGGGCCCCGTCGACCTGGCCCGGAAGTTCAGGTACCGGCTGGTGATGGCATGGGAGCTCTGGTGTGAGTCTGCGGTGGAGGTGGAGGTGGTGCCACCCCCGTGTGTCGCTGTGCAGGGAGCGGTGGCCGTCTTCAAGGAGGCGCCGCGGCGTCCTGGGGAGAAGCCCATGTGGCTGGCAGAGAGCAGCCTGAGGCCGGGAGAGAGGACTGCCGTCTTTAACTGCACGCTCTTTGACGTGGGGAAGAATAAATACTGCATTGACTTTGGCATTTCAAGCCAAAGCCATTTTTCTGCAAAGGAGAAAGAGTGCATGCTCATTCAGAGAAATATAGGTTGGTACTGATATACAATATCAAATTGGTGTTGTATCATCAAAATTATTGAGAATTTAAATGAATGTAATTTTCTCTTGAACTGTCTTATTATTTGTATGGTTCACTCTTCATAATGTCCTTGTTGTCATCTTGATGTGAAAATTCAGAGTCCTGGCAGAGACTGTGCTCGCCACTTAACCTCTCTGGTTCTCAGTTTACCCATCAGTAAAATGGAGATAATAAAAGTACAGAGAATTGTAGGGATTGAGTCAGATAGACTGTAAAGTTCTTAGCACAGTGCCTGGTATATTGGAAGTACCTGGTAAAAGTTAACTATTGTTACATTAGATTAAAAACATATATATTACATCATATGGCAAGTCTGTGGCAGGAATGATTGGACGTTGAAGCTAAATCCCACAGGGAAGCTTCGCCTCCTTGGATTTTGTAACTTCTGGCTTCCTCTGGCCGAGCACGTCTCTTCCCTCCTCAGTCATTCATTATAGGAATTGAGCCTCTTTAGTGAGACTTCAAAGCAATTTAACTAAAACTTCTCCAGATTCTGTGTGTGCATGCCCTACTGAATCACAAAGAAGTGCCTTTCTTTTCCATTTCCTGGGTGCAAACCTGGTCTTGGCAAGTGGTCTAATTTAGCTGAGATTTTCTGGTTCCCAGACATGCTGCTTTCCTCAGCCTCCCCAAGCTCAGTGCCCCCTTACTGCCCCAAACCTCTGGCTATCTTTGTCTGTAACTCCATGTGATATCTGCTCCAAATGTACCCCCTCAACCCTCTGTCCATCCGTCGTCTGACGACCTGCACTTTCCTCTCTATTTGGCTTAGATCCCTCAGCCCATCCCTCTACCCACTCTCCTACCAAGATCCTAAACTGCGTCACCCTGTCGTGCTGCTGATGCCCCCAGCTCTGCACGAGTCCATCCGTCATCCCCCACCTGTTCCACCCAGGCCCTCTACCCACTCTCCTACCAAGATCCTAAACTGCGTCACCCTGTCGTGCTGCTGATGCCCCCAGCTCTGCATGAGTCCAGCCATCCATCCCCCGCCCATTCCACCCAGGCCGCTGAGGTTGCTGGAGAAGGTCCCCCCAGGCAGGAGGTGCCTGTCTGGCTGCCTCATGCCTCCACGCTCAACTCAGCCTAAAGCGGGGTCCCGGCCTGCCTGTGCTACCCCTCTGCACAACGGCTCTTGCAGACTTCACTCCAGGCCTGTTTTTTAAAAATTTTCATTAATTTCTCTCCCCTTCCCCCCACCTCCGCCCCAGTTGTCTGCTGTCTGTGTCCATTCACTATGTGTTTTTCTGTGTCTGCTTCTATCCTTGTCAGTGGCACCAGGAATCTTTGTCTCTTTTCTGTTGTTGCTGCATCATCTTATTGTGTCAGCTCTCCATGTGTGCGGCACCATTCCTGGGCAGGCTGAACTTTCTTTCACTCTGGATGGCTCTCCTTATGGGCCACACTCCTTGCGCGTGGGGCTCCCCTACATGGGGGACACCCCTGCGTGGCAGGGCACTCCTTGCATGCATCAGCACTGCACATGGACCAGCTCCACATGGGTCAAGGAGGCCCGGAGTTTGAACCACGGACCTCCCATGTGGTAGACGGACGCCCTAACCACTGGGCCAAGTCCACTTCCACCAGCCCCCTGTTAAACTCTTGAGTTGGCCTCACCTCCTGGAAGCCATCTGGTGCGCATTCCCTCACTCACCCTCCTGCCAAAACATTGCAGCTCCATAGGCATGGGACTTTCCTCCTCCTCCCCTGTCATGAGGGGGAGGTGTTGTTCCTCCTATTTAGGGCCGGCCCCTCTCATTTTTGGGCTCTTCTCTTAATCGTTAGCCCCCTCTGCCTTCTCTCTCCCTCCTACTTTGGATTGTTCCTATCAGCATTGAAGTGGTTTGTTTCCCCCAACTTTTTATTTGGAAATAATTTCAAATTTACAGTACATTTGCAAAAATAACACAACTCCATACAAAGAACTCTACCAGATTCCCGTCCAGGTCTCAGATCCACCAGTTCTTAATGCCTTGCCACATTTTGCTGGATCACTCTATCCTTCTGTGTATCTCTTAATTTTATACACATTTAAGAATAGTTTGTATACATCATGCTCATTGAACACTTAATAGTTCCATGTATATTTCCTAAGAACAAGGATTTTCACTTAGGTAACCACCTTCAGTGCAGTTCCCAAGTAGCATGGAAGTGTTTTTATTTCTCTTATCTAAAAACAAAACAGCAGCTCTCCTTCCCCCCCTCCACGTTCTCCCCCACAAATCACTCTGTCTTTCCAGTGTTTTGAAAGTTTCTTACACTTGGAGGTTCACCTCATCTCACATTCCCCTCTCGACCCATTCCAAACCCACTCTGCCTCCTGTCCCTCCCCTGAACAGATTCCCACCAAGGCATCTGCCGGTGCCTTCCAGGTCCCCACAGCCACACTTTGCAGTGCCGGTCTTCCCTGGCCGTGGTCTCCAGACACAGCCACCTCTTGCTTCTGCAGAACCGCACCTGCCTTGTTTGCCTCCACCCCTGGCCTTCTCTCTGTGGTCCCTGGTCCCATCCCAGAAGTGTTGGGCTCTCCCGTGTCCTGTACCACACTTCCCATGCTTGGCAGCTGTTCTGTTTGCTAAACGCTGCTGGGAGCAGTATGCCCGAATTGCCTTGGCTTTTAGGATGGGGAATGCATTTGGTTAAAAGCTCACAGTTCTGAGGCCATGAGGGTGTCCACCTCAAGGTGCCACCAGGATGCTTTCTTCTGAGCTGCCACTGTGGGTGACAAGTCGGTGTGGCCTCCTCTCATCCCAGCCCCTCTGCCCCACCTGGGGCCTGCTCTGCCCATGGCTTTTCTTTCTCCAGGGCTAACTGGTTTTAACTTCTGGAGGCACCTGTGTCTGCTGGTGTTCTTCTGTCTGTGACTTTTTTATTCCTTGTTTATAAAAGACTCCAGTGAGAGGATTAAGACCCACCGTGGCCATGCAGTCTAATCAGAGGCCCTCAGGGGGTGAGCTACTCAAAAGGTCCCACCCACGATGGGTTTCCAGCCACAGGATGGCTTAGCTTTGAGGGCACGGGGCCCTCCCTCCCTCAGTCTGTCACAGTCGTCATCCCGTCTACACTCCTGGCCCCAGTTACTCTCTTGATGCTGCTGACCCCAGGTCGACGTCCGTCCATAGCCCTTACCTGCACCCACGAGCTCTTACGCAGCTGCTCTCCTCAGATGTCTCCCAGGCACCTCACAAGCAACATGCCTGGCCTGAGCCTCCTCACCGTGTCCCCTAATCCTGCTCCTCAGTTTATGACCCCACCACTCATCCCATTTGCTCAAACCGGAATCTCCTCCTCCTCTCTCCTTCCCCTCCTGTAGAAATAAACCACTGCTTCCTGTAGATTATGTCTCCTGGTGTCAGGGTCTCTACACTTTTCTCTTTTGCTGGCACCCCTTGGTTTAAGCCTCCATCATCCCTTGCCTGGACTTTGGCAGCGGATCCCTAACTGGTCCCCTCTGTCCACTTGGTTCTCTCACTGCAGCCAGGGGGACTGTTTACAATGCTCACAGCCAACTCATGTGATGTGAGGATGTGAGTCCACAGCCTGTCCCTGAGCCAGGGCCTCCGTGGTTAACTGCCCACCTCCCAGGCATCCTCGTGGCCTTAGGCTGCGATGCTGTCCTCCCTCCCACGCTCTGCATTAACTCATCTCCATGTGGGTAACTTTCCTCAGCTTGTGATGGGTCGAATTTCCTTGCCCTGAGCTGGCAGAGCATCCTTCACTTCCTTTTTCAAGGCACTTCGCACTTGCGTAACTGCTTACCATCTTCTCCCCGGGCACCTCTCTCCCGCAGATTGGGGAAGCGCATTTGGTGGCAACCCTGACTCGTGTTGCTGTGAAGCCATTAATGGCCTTTATTTGTCTGACGTAGTATGCCTGGCACATTTGCAGGTGCTCAAAACTTGCCTATTGAATTGAAAAGTTGAACTGGGGTGCAGTTGGTCTCAGCTAGGTATTAGTAGAAAAAGTGTTTGCACTAATCTGATCATCCAAGATAGGCTCATCTTTTTAAAAGTAGATCCTTGTTAAGGGGGAAAAATTTTAATAGGCTGAATTTAATGGAAAAAAAACAAGGGAAGTACAGACATTTAGGCCATTAGATTCAAGGCATTTGGGGGCAGGAGTCCACCCAAAGCTGCTGGACTTCCCACAGGCTCTTCCCATGCATGTCTGATGGCTGGATTTTTTTCAGAGCAGCTTCCATGGCCACAGCAGGGGTTAGACTCCAGAAAGGGACAGAGTGGGGGTTACTCTGCATTTTGCCCAGGTGGTCAGGGGCTACCCATGCAGCAGCAGCGGGACACAAGCCAGACGGCAGGACTGAAAGAGTAAGTAGGAACCTGCAGGTGCCCAAAGCTCACCCTGGCTTTCACAGACACACATTGGCTTTGCCTCTGTTTGGCCAATGAATGAAACTTACACTAGAGACAGGAACCTCGGTGCCCTCCCGTGTTTTCAGTATATAAATTTATGACCCAGCTGCCTTCCCTTCTTTTCATCTGCCATTGAAATAGACAGCTCTGACCAGTAAAGGCTCTTGCCAAATGGCACCGTTCAGGCACCTCCCTGAGCTCACCATGATTGTGAGTTCACTTGTGTGTCACTCACTCGCTCAATTCCTTTTTTTTTTTAATGGAATGACTTGGTTTATGTATTTTTTCTTATTCTAAATATGTCTTAGGACCTTAAGATAGGTAAATAATAATTTATATCAAATATATAATAAATGTTACAAAAATGACTTTATGGTGTTTATCCTCCTTAGTGTGAATATTCATATTTTTCTCTGTGGTAAGGTTAATTTGTTTGATTATGGGCATATGCCTGAGATTTCACTGGGGGAATGGTAGTATATAGCACAGGCACTGTAATAACTTTTAAAAGTCTGAAAATTTTTAAATTCTGAACACTTCTGCCTCAAGGGTTTCAGATAAGGGGTTATGGATGCTGTATCTCAAAGCAAAATATGCACTTGAGGTGAAGCTGAGAATTAATGAGAGTAGGTATAAATGCATATTCCTTAGTTGTCTTAACAATTTAAAAATTTTGGCTGTTTTCTTTTTGTCTAATTAGGCCGGAGATTCTTCACCTTTTCTGTTCCGTGGACCCCTGTCCCAGTCGGGTGAAAACCAGGGGCCCCTTCTCAGAATGTAGCAGCAGGTAGTTTTATGACACTCAAAATCAGAGGTCAGAGAAAGTAAAGATAATAAGTTGATTTTTTTCTGTTCAAGCTCATGGACCCCCTACAGTCTTTCCACAGACCCTCTAGTTAAGGACCCCTGGATTAGACAGGCTTGTCTTTACTTCATAATGTGACAGAACAGAACTTTTACCAAGGGTGGTATACAAGGTATACGGCCACCCTGTTATCCTCTTGCTGCAAGATTTTGTAATCTGTGTTTTGTTTTTCCCAAATCTTTTTAAGCCACTTAAAAAGTTAACTCATTTTGTGAGTCAGTTTACTTCAAGGAAGAATATACAGTCTGAAAATTAGTATAATCAGACCCTTGGACACTGTGACACCCTCCACGGTTCTCTGAAAGTGAACGAACCAGCAAACCCTTCCACATAGCGGAGCTCCCACTCGGCCTTTGGATTCCTTTAGGGCATGACTGTGGCATGTGGGCATCTGACATCCTGAGGACAGGGAGTGTGTACACAGGGATTACGGGGCACCAGGCACTGGCCGAATTGCTTTATGACCATTAGCCCGTTTGTTCCTGAGAACCCTATGAAGTCGAGGTAATACAGGCGTGTGGAAATAAGGTCAGGGTGTTTAAGGGGTACAGCCAGAACACAGACCCAGGTAGCCTGGCTCCCGAGGCTGCTTTTATGCTCTTCTAGACTGCTTCCCTTACAACCAAGGATCAATCTTAATACAAAGCTTTTAGATTAAAAATTTTTTAATATTCTCATTCCCCATCTCAGTGTTTCATCTGAGTGACCTCACCCCTCTTGAAAGACACAAAGCCCACTTTGGAGACCACTGGCCAAGGCAGAAGCATGATTGGTTCAAAATAAGTGAGCCTTGTTTTCTGAAAAAGAAGTTGGAGCTGTTTCTCTCAGATGCCTTTGTTCCTACTGCTACTTTTAGCATCACATCTATAGAGTTTTCTTATTAGCGTGTTTTGTTTACTTATCTTGGTCTCTTAAGCAAAGTGTCTTGCAGACTCGAATATTGCGTAGGCTGTTATCCCTTCATATAGTCTTAGGGGTGAGAAAAATATCCCCTTTCACATTCCAGACCAGTTTTGTTCATCCAGAATTAATACCCTCCATAGTGGCCTGAAAGACATTCAGCCTGGCCACACCGGTTTGTCGTGTGATGTGAGTCCATGCTTGGACATGTGAACAGGACAAAACAGAGCAAAAAGCCTCTTTTATTCATGAAGTAAGACTGTTTGGCATATTGGTCATCTGTATCTTGTTTCTAGCATGTGAGCTATAGTTAATGAGTTCCCATTTAGCCAACTATTTTCCTCCAAGTTACTGGCAGAGATCTTTAGAGAGCAAATAGAGTTCCTTAAGGCATTTTTTATTTGCCTGATTGACTTTATTCATTGCTTTATCTGAGTGATTTCCTATAGAATTAAAGTGATTTAATTTGATTTAGAGATAGAGAGGTATAAAAATGTAGTTAAAAATTTTTATTGATTATTGGACTAGCCATGACTCATGACTTTATTTCCTAGGGAAAAGGCACTATATGTATGTATGTTTGTTTGTTTTTAGCAGGTACCAGGGATTGAACCAGGATCTTGTACATAGGAAGCAGACGTTCAACCATTAGAGCTACATCCATTCCCCAGTATCTAACATTTTAAAATGAGATTTTTAATTTTAATTTTTTATTTCTTAGCCCTCCCCTCACAGCTTTTTGCATGCTATCTGTTCTCTGTATCCATCTGCTGTGTGTTCTTCTGTGTCTGTATGCATTTTTTTTTAAGATTTATTTTTTATTTCTCTCCCCTCCACCCTGCTGCTCCCTGCCCTGCCTTGCCCCAGTTGTCTGCTCTCTGTGTTCATTCACTGTGTGTTCTTCTGTGTCTGCTTCTATTCTTGTCAGTGGCCTTGGAATCTGTATCTCTTTTGTTGTGTCATCTTGTTGTGTCAGCTCTCTGTGTGTGCAGCGCCATTCCTGGGCAGGCTGAACTTTCTTTTGCACTGGGCAGCTCTCTTTATGGGGCACACTCCTTGCACGTGGGGCTCCCCTACACGGGGGACACCCCTGTGTGGCAGGGCACTCCTTGTGCACATCAGCACTGCACATGGGCCAGCTCTACATGGGTCAAGGGGGCCCAGGGTTTGAACTGTGGACCTCCCATGTGGTAGGTGGATGCTCTATCCATTGAGCCAAGTCCACTTCCCTTGTATGCATTTTTATTTATTTCCCCTCCCCTCCTTGTGGCTTGCTGTCTGCTCTCTATGTCCATTTGCTGTGCACTCTTCTGTGTTGTTTTTTTCTTGTCTCTCTTTTTGTTGCATCACCTTGCTGAGTCGGCTCTCCGTGGCACTTTGCAGACCCGGCAGCACTCTGCTGTGCTCAGGTTGGCAGCTTTCCGCAGTGTGCAGGTGAGCCTGCCTGCACAAGGAGGCCCCAGATGCAAACTCAGGGCACTCCTATATGATAGACAGGAGCCCAACTGATTCAGCCATAGCTGCTTTCCTTAAAGCGAGATTTTTAACATTAATATTCATGCTTTTATAAACCTGATATTTTTCTGATTCCCAACTAATGGAATTTTTGTTTTTAGTCTATAACAAATGACTTTATGTATTAAATAAATTATATTTTCATAAAATAAAAGAAGAATTAAGAAAGCATAACAAAAAGTTTCATAGTATTCATAATTCTGTATTTTGTGGTCTTAAATATGAGCACAAGGGGAAGATAAACTGTTTGTGGACTTAATTTTCAAATTAGGTTTCAGAGTAGTGGGATTCCAAGTAGATTTTTCAAAAGTAAATCACTACTTTCACTCAGAGGACTTGAATTAGGAGATTCCTGAAGCTTTGTAAGCACCGGGGGCTTAGTATCTGAGCAGCCCAGAAACCTCGAGGACAAAGCCAGCTCTTGGTTCTGCAGCGTGAGGAGCTGCAGTGTGAGTTGGGAGGCACAGAACCAACATTGTGTTCCATTGGACCTCTGGCTGGAGCATCATGACCACACCTCAGCTGATGTTGGTCCAGGATACTGGTTTGTAATGCTCCCACTCTTGTGAAATCTCTGGAGACTTGATTGATGCAAAGAACCTATATTCCATGACTCACCCCAAATATTGCACCACTTGGCTGACCTGAGAACACATCAACCCAACACGTCCCCCTTAGGTTTGTGCAGTGCTTCATATACCCTGGGCTGCCCTAGAGGAGGTGGGATGTGAAGAGACTTTTATGCAGTGGGTATTCTGGTGACTAGTGTTGGCATTACCTGATGGGTCTCCAGGTTCGATGCGTGCTGATAGAGAAGGGATTAGAGTCGGTCTTTATAGGGGACTATTCAGTTACTCTCATCAGGCAGTGATTCCATATCTACCTGGAAGAGAGGTTTGCATTTGTAAGTCAAGAATGACTGTTTTAGGAAAGTTACGTATTTTGAAGCTCTGGTGTTCAGTGTGGCCCCATTTAGGGTTAAGGCTTCTTGTTGAATTGGCCCCTTTATCATTATGAAATGCGCCTCTTTATCCCTCATAATATTTCTTGTTCTGCAACCCATTTTGCCTGATATTTATATAGCCACTTCAGTTTTCTTTTGATTATGTTTGCAAGGTATATTTTCTTTCGTCTTTTTACTTTTAATCTATTTATGTCTTTATATTTAAAGTTGGCTTTATTTAAACAGCATATAGTTGGGTCTTTGTTTTTTTTTTAATCTAATCTGACAATCTCTGCCTTTTAATTGATGTGTTTAGATTATTTTTATTTATATGTAATGTAATCATTATATGGTTGGATTAAAATCTGCCATCCTGTTAATTATATATTTGTTCCATCTGTTCTTTGTTTCTTCCTCCTCCTTTTCCTGCCTTCTTTTAGATTAAGTGGCTGGTTTTTTTTTTGTGGTCTACTTCATCTCCACTCTTGGTTTTTTATTTATAATTTAAACAACTTTTAGTGATCATCCTAAAGTTTATAATATACATCTTTAATTACTCTCAGTCTACTTTCAAATGATATATTTCTTCACATGTAATGTAATGATCTTTTTTTCTTTAAATTTAAATTTTCAAACAATTTCAAACATACAGGAGAGTTGCAAAAATGATACAAAACCAATACATAGAATTCCAATAGAGCTGCTACTCTGATAACAAAATTGACTAACCTTTAACATTTTGACATATTTGTTATATTGTCTCTCTTTCTATCCATCTATCATCTGTCTATCATCTTTCTATCATCTGTGTATCTATTTTCTAAGCATTTGTGAGTAGTTGAATACATCCTGTTCACTGAACACTTAATACTTCCATGTATATTTCCTCAGAACAATAACACTGACTATATAACCACATTAAGTACAGTTATCCAGTTCAAGAAATTTAATATTAATAAAAAACATAAAGTCTATTTTCCAATTTTTTTCAGTTATTCTAGTAATGTTCTTTTGGGCATTTTCTGCTCCATTATTAGATCCAGTCCAGGATCACATATTACCTTTAATTGTCATTCTCTCTCTCTTTTTTAGCATTTTAAAAATTTGTATTTATATTTTGTAAAAACAATATTGTATGTACAATAACACCCATATTTGTATTTCACATGAGTTTTTACTGTATTATACAGTCCCATGTTACATTTTTTAGCTTTCCTTCTAGTAGTATACATAACTTTCCCTTTCAAAAATATCATACCCATATAATAGCTCTACTAGTTACAAACGCTATGATGTGCTTTCACCATTTCTATTAACTTCCAAAGATTTACAACGTTTTTAAACAATTATGCACAGATTGCCCACAGCTTTCCATTCTCTACCTTCATTCTTTTTGGTGACCTATATTCTGATTATTAACTTCATGAATTTATACAATGTATTTACTTCATAATAGGGCAATCATACAGTATTTGTTCTTTTGTGTCTGGCTTGCTTCACTTGACATAATGTCCTCCCAGGTCATCCTTGTTGTCATATGCTGCCTCACGACTTCATTTCTTCTTATTGCTGCATAGTAGTCCATCCTGTGTGTACACCACTATTTGTTTATCCATTCATTGGTGAATGGACACCTGGGTTGGGTCATTTCTATCTTTTGGCAATCATGAATAACGCTGTTGTGAATGCCATTGTGCAGATACCTGTTTGCGTCACTGACCTCAGTTTTTCTGAGTATATACCTAGTAATGGTATGGCTGGGTCCCAGGGCAAGTTGATATTCAATTTCCTTAGGAAATTGCCAAAAGTCCTCCACAGTGGCTGTACCATTCTACATTCCACCAGCAGTGGGTAAGTGTTCCTATCTCTCCACATCCTCTCCAACACTTTGAGTTTTATGTCTTTTTAATAATGGCCATATCTAATAGATGTGAAATAATATCTCATTGTAGTTTTAATTTGCATTTCCCTAATCATTAGTGATGTTGAACATCTTTTCATGGTTTTTTTGCCATTTATATTTCTTCTTTGGACAAATGTCTTTGCAAGTCTTTTGCCCATTTTTTAACCAGGTAGTTTGTCTTTTCATTGTTGAGTTGTAGTATCTCTTTATATGTAATGATCTTTTTTTTAATTTTAATTTTAATTTTTTTTCGAGGGACCAGGGATGGGGATTGAACCCTGGACCTCATATGTGGGAAGCCAGTGCTCAACCACTGAGCCACATCCACTCCCTGTAATGACCTTTTAACAGCACATTCTGAATTCATTCCAGTTCCATTCTTTATGCGATTGTAGTCATCGATTTTACCTTTATATAAGCCATAAACCTATAGTACACTGGCACTGTTTGGTTAGACTGCCAATTATATTTTAGAGCATTTTAAAGTAAGAAAAGTTGCCATTTCCTGCACTCTTCATTTCTTTGTATATATCCAAGATTTTCTGTCTGGTATGTTGCCACTGCCTGAAGGTTTTCTCTTAAACATTTCTTGAGGTGAATGACTTCTGGTAACGAATTCTGTCAGCTTTTTTTTTCTTTTTTTTTGGTCTGAAAGTGTTTATTTCTCCAGTTTTTTTTTTTAACAATTGCATTGGTTTTTTCGTTTGTTTGTTCGTTTTTTAAGCCCCCCACCTTCCCCTGAGATGCCTTCTTAGTCTGCTCATCTTCTTTAGGAGGCACCAGGAACTGAACCTGTGCCCTCCCATGTGGGAGGTGAGTGCCCGACCATTCGAGCCACTTCCACTCCCTGCTGGTTGCAGCATCTGCTGGTTGTGGTGTCTGCTTGTTGTGGTTCCTACTCATTGTGGCCATTGCAGCAGCTGCTGGTTAGGGTGTCTGTGGGTCTGCTGGTTGAGATATCTGCTGGTTGTGGAGTCTACCAGTTGTGGTATCTTGCTGGTTGTGGTGTCTGCTTGTTGTGATGTCTGCTCATCTTCTTTAGGAGACATCAGAAATGGAATCTGGTACCTCCCATGTGGGAAACAGGTGCCCAGTTGCTTGAGTCACATCCACTCCCTGTCTCCTTCAGTTTTGAAACTGGCAAGTCTGCTGAATTCTTATCTTTATTCTTTTCTATGTGATGTGTTTCTGCACACATTACTCCCCCCCCCTGCCAGCCTTAAAGATTTTGTTTGTTTTTGTTTTGCAGCAGTTTGACTATGATGTGCCTAAGGTTTTCTTTTTGTTTTGTTCTGTATTTTTCCTGGTTGGTGTTTTCTGAGATTTGATGTCTTTCATTATTTTGGAAAATTCTTTAACATTATCTCCTCAGATATTTGTCTTTCTCTTTTTCCTTTGGGGTTCCAATTACATCTTTTCATGTTGTCCCACAGTTCTTGAGTATTATGTTTTACCTGCCTATTTTTTCTTCTTTGGGTTTCAGTTTTGGTGATTTCTGTTGACCTATATTCAAATTTGTTTCTGTCCTCACCTGTCTCGAATCTACACATGAGCCTGTAGAAGATATTCTTCATCTCTGTTATGTTTTTTTTTTAATTTCTAGCATTTCCATCTGACTCTTTAGTTTCTAACTGCTGAAATTTCCCATCTGTTCATGATCATTGTTCACAATTTCCACTTATACCTTTAGCATATGATTAACATAAATGATCATAGTTATAAATTCACTCTGAGGATTCCAGGATTGAGTCATATCTTAGTGTGGTTTCTTAATGGCCTTGTCTCTTAGTGGAATGGTGCTTTGTGTGTTGGTAATGTTTGGTTGAAAAGGGAACCTCTTGGCTAGGCCTACAGATGCTGAGTAAGTGGTGTTTACATGGGGCACACCTTACTTCTGCTAGGCTTTGAGTATGGGGATTAAGTCAGGCTAGTCTGGTGTCGAGCTGGGTTTGGGTGTCGCTTCTGTCCTGGCTACCCTTTGGGAACCACAGACTTTACATTTTTCTACCCTTCTTTGATTTTAGAGTAGGAGATGGACTACCAGAGGGTTTCCCAGTGTTTCTGTAATCTTCAGGTTTCCTCTTGTACAACAGAGAGCTTCCCATCTCTCTCTATCTCTCTCTCCCTCTCCCCCCCCCCCCAGCAGTACATTGTTGCTCTTTGGTCCTTGGTGTTTGCTGGCCGTGGGGTAGGAAGTGGAAGAGGCTTCTCTGAGTTCCAATTCAGCCTTGGTCTCACCAGTTCTGTGTCCCTGGGTCTCAGCTATGGCTTCTTGATGGATCCTGCCCCTCCCTGGTGATAGAAGATCTCTAATACCCTGAGCCTAGGATATTTTTCTGCTCTTCCCAAAGTGTGGAGGGCCTTTTCTTTTCCTATTCCTAGCAGCAGTGGGTCTCCACTGAGGCTCTTAGGGTGACAGGATTTCCTGCCCTTCTCCCAGTGGTTTAAGGCTTTTGTTTTTCAGGGGAACCTGGAGAGAAGAATCTGGGTGAAGCGTGTGTCTTTCCAGCAGGGCTGCTCCTTCCCTCCTCCTGCCTTCACCACGAGGAAGGCATCTCCTGTCTAACCAGTCCTCAGCCCTTCTGGGAGCTTTGGGTGAGATCTCTGGAGAGGACCCTGAAGTGGGTCCCGTTCTCCTTGTGTCTGTGGCTCCCGGGGTTCTGTATTCCATGCTAGCCCACACCAGGCTGTTAGCAATCATTAAAAATTTCAACCGAAGTCTTCTCACCAGCTTGGATGGTTCCTTGTATCTGCCCCAGGCAAACCAGTGCTTATGTCCTGTCTTTCCTCAGAGGAGCCTGTCTTACCTTAGATTTCAGACTAGTTGGTGGCCTTGAGACCGAAGTTCTGGAAAGGTTATGGCTTGTGGTTTACCCAGCTTTTTCTTGTTTTAGGAGTGACTCCTTTTCTAGCTTGACCATCGTGGGGGGTATTTTTGCTTATTTACTTTCCAAGGCCTGAGATTGGCATTTCCCCTCATCATTTGGGTACAGTTAAACATTGGTTCTCAAGTGAGTGAGCCCTGAAAGCATGACTGTTGGTAAGCTTGCTGGCAAACAACATGTAGCCAGAATGGCTGCTAAGCATACACAATGGCTATCACAAAAGGCACCTTCCTTCTTCCTGGCCAGCTTCCCGCCAGAGAAGCCCACGCGCGCCAACTTCAAAACTACCTCATCCCATCAAGTTGCTGCTTCATATTATCCCAATCCCCTTAGCCCATCTGTAATTGACACATCACCCTAAGCCCCCACCCCTGCCTACATAAGCTGTGCCCCTTCCCCAATAAACCAGACCTGCACCACAAGCCTGTGTCTCCAGGGTGGTTACTGTGTGTTTAACCTGGCTGTGTGGTACCGGGGCCCCGTCATCACTCACAACCCGTTCAAGAAGTTCGCCTCACCAAGGTGAAAGCTGTCTAGCTAAACTAGCTAACGGCCCAGCCAGCCGTATAGCTAACGGCCCCAGGGGCATGCCTGCAATGACTTGTGTCCTTGCAGAAACTTGGGGACTGTGGCAGCCTTGGAGCCAGTGTAGCACCACGTGTAGTGATGGTGTCGTGGCCGAGTGTGCCTCACGTCCTTCCTGTCCAGACCCAGCTGCCTGGGCATGTCCTCGGAGACCTCCCTGTGTTCCCTGGAGGAGTGCACCCATAGGTCTTCCTCGCTGCGTGACTTTCTCCTCAGAGAAGCCATCTCAGGCTCTGGCTCCCCCTGCATGAGCCAGCAGTAACTTGGAGAACACGTTAATGTGGCGACGGGGCCTCACAAAACGAAGAAGATAGGGAAATGGCAGGGAAGTAGGGCTACGTACGTTAAAGAGCCAGCTATATTAAATTATTTTAAAAACACAAAAATGGGGGAGATGATAATTTCTTCCCTTTTTTAGTTGTTTCTCCCTCAGGTTTCCCCACCCCCAAGCCAAGCTGTGGGAAACAGTTTCCTTTCATTTTTCTCCCCGTCACCCAGAGAAGCCTGAGGTACTATGCAGACAGTGCTTTGCCACATGGGCCGGCAGGCCACCTATCCTGTGGATGGGCCCGGTGGGTTCTCAGCCAGGCCTGGGAGGAAGGAGGGGAGGTTTCTTCTCACCTCCCCGCCCCTCAGGCTGGCCTTGCCTCCCCCAGGCGCCTCAAGGCCCTTCCTAGAGGTGCGAATGTGTCAAAGCTGGCCCTGCGGATGTGGGGGCGGCCTGCCAGGCATCCTGCAGCCGTGGGCGGTTCCCTTCCCTCCCCGACGGCCACGGTCCTGACCAGCCCCTGCTCTCCAGCCCCCCAACACACACACGGGCCCCACCTCAGCACGGCCGTGCAGCCCCCCAACACACACACGGGCCCCACCTCAGCACGGCCGTGCAGCCCCCCAACACACACACGGGCCCCACCTCAGCACGGCCTTGCAGGCCTCGGCCTCTAGGCGAAGGGCTTCCACGGAGTCCTGCTTTCGGCCCCTCTCCAATTCCAGACGGAACGACCACCCTAGTTCCTCATCCCTTGGGGACGAGTTAGGCGCGTCTCCGGGTTTGGCTGTCACGGCACCTTTGAGCTAAAACCACAGGCACCTGGCACCATCTCGGCTGGCTTCCGCCTGGGGCCATCGAAAGTCTTCTCCCGTTTTCCTCTTTCCAGCAATGCCACCGGCCTTGTCCCCTTCCTCCCAACACCCCAGAAAGGTTCTGGCCTCCTTTTCCTGTTGCGGCCTCACCCCCAGGCCGCGCCTGCCAGCCTAAGGCTGCCCGCTCCCCTTGCGTGCTTTACCGTGAATCCACTTTTTCTCAGTGACAGCTCGTCTGTTTCCTGAGGCTCTCTTCTCTGTCATTTCCTCTATCAGTCCCCTTCACTTTCTATCATCCTCCCTCGGGTATCGCTTCCTTCAGATATACCTTGCCTTTAATTCCTGGGATGGCATATTATGTTAAGATATTTCGTTGCCCCCCTCCCCCAAGAAAAGAATATGCGATTTAGTTTTACGAGATGTGAATATGATCTAGCATTTTATTTTCATTTCCTTCATTAACAAGGAGACCTTGGCCATTCCTTTAACCAGTCTGTGCTCATTTCTTTATCTTTCTGAACCCTGGAGAAACAATTGAGCTTGTTTTTAGGATTAAATAAGATCAATGTGCCTGGACAGGATTTTTTAATGTAATGCTTCCATAATTTGTTAAGTTACCTTTGGTCAGTTATTTGATCTTTTGAAGTTGGAATAAAGTTTTAAAAAAATTTATTCCAGCCTGAGTTTTGTAACTCCAAAACAAATTTAACAATCACTTGCCACTGGCTTCTATTCTTTCTTTTTTCAATTTTTTTCTTTTTCTTTTTTAAAAAAAAGTTACATTCAAAAATAAAAGAGGTCCCCATATACCCCCCACCCCCTCACCCCACTCCTCCCACATCAACAACCTCTTTCATCATCGTGGGACATTCATTGCACTTGGTGCCAATAATATCAGTCTTTATTGACCACTTGCTGTGTGCCAGCACTTTAATTACATGATCTCATTTAGACCTTACAATGAGTGCTCAAGGTAGTGATTGTATGCTGGGTTCAGAACTTGAGAATTTACACATATGTAAAGTATTACACCATTATCTCCACATGACCGATGGGGACTCTGGGTCATTGAGAGGGTAAGGGACACGCCCCAGGTAGTGAAGCGAGTAGCAGGAGCTCGATCTGACTCACAGGAAGCTCCCTGTCATTAGTACTTTGCTTCATGTACGGGCCAATCTGACTTCCTGCCAGGATCAGCAACCTGGAATTAGCACCCATTTTTGAGGAAATGTACTGTTCCATGTTCTGGTCTTTAGTTCTTTAATACTGTATGGGAACTAGAACTGCATATATTATGAATTAGAAGCAAGGTAAGTGCCACAGACACTCCTACTTTGAAGGTAAGTGGCCTCAGTTGAGTGTTTATATGGATAAAAACTGTCATTTCTTCTAGTGCTCTCTCTTTCCTCTTCAACCTCTTTTTCTACTCCTTGGGAATGTAAATTCTGTCTTTGGGCTGCTGGGCACTGGGAAGTCCCCTCACTGCAGGGAAAGGAGGGGAGGCTCTGTGAGACAGAGGTGTAGGCCAGCGGCTCGGGGGCTTCTTTCCAGCATGGCTTCGAAGGGAGCCAGAGGCCAGAGGGAACAGAGGCCAGAGAGGAAGGGGTGTAGTATGTGTGAAGTGTGCTGCCGAAGGCCACCCGCAGTTGCTGCAGAAGGATGAGGAGATAAACCAGGGAGCAAGGCGTTCGAATGCCACTATTCACTCAATTGGGAATTTAGAGTTTGGCTTTGAACAAATGTTTTTATGCCAAGGTCTGAATGTTGTTCTATATTAATTTGGTTTCACTTGTTTGACAAATGAGTAGGAACATTTAATTGCTGTTGCACTTACATCTAGTGGAATATTGATCATTTTGCTGTCACCTTTTTAATAATCAATGAATCAATTAATTAAATGTCTTTATCAAACACCAGCTATGTGCAAGTTACTGTGACTGGGGTTAAGAATATCTAGATAAGACATGTCTGTCTCAAAGGAGTTTACAGTGTAGTATCTAGACAGACACATACCCAGGTCTAGGACACCGTAGAGTACAGGGCCTGGAATGATAAGGGAATCTCAGCCTGGAAATGTGCAGGGTGAGAATCCATGCTGGAAGCATCAGCATCCTTGGAGGAGGCATTGGAGCTGAAGTTTGAGAGCTGAGTAGATGTCATCCTGGAGAACTTGGTGAGGAAGGGGATGTTGCAAAGGGAGCAGAGTGTGCAGTTGGGTGGAGGTTTTGGGATTGGAGCACATCTTCCATGTATTAGTCAGCCAAAGGGGTGCTGATGCAAAATACCAGACATCTGTTGGCTTTTATACAGGGTATTAGTTGGGGTAGAAGCTTACAGTTACTAGGCCATAAAGTATAAGTTACCTCCCTCACCAACGTCTCTTGCCACATATTGGAGCAAGATGTCTGCAATGTCTGCCAAGGTTTAGCCTTACTCTTCCTCTCTTGGCTCCATGGTCCCAGCTTCTTCCAATATCAGCTGAAGGCTGGGACAAGTGTCGTCTCTCTCCTGGGGCTCATTCCTCTCTGGGCTCAGCTGCTCTGTTCCCTCCATAAGACCAGCTATAGACTGTCAGGCAAATGGCTTGTGTCTCTTCCCAGGCTTCAGGATCAAAACTCCTACCTCCTTTCTCTGTGCTGTGGTTTCTCCACGAGTCTCCACCCACCAAGGGACTCAACGTCCTACTGATGTGGCCCAATCAAAGCTTTAATCATTTTTTTAAAGATTTTTTTAAAATTTATTTCTCTCTCCTTCCTCCCCCCCCATTTGTCTGTTCTCTGTGTCCATTTGCTGTGTGTTCTTCTTTGTCTGCTTATGTTGTTGTCAGCAGCATGGGAATCTGGGTTTCTTTTTGTTTTTGTTGCATCATCTTGTTGTGTCAGCTCTCTGTGTGTGTGGCACCATTCCTGGGCAGGCTGAACTTTCTTTCACGCTGGATGGCTCTCCTTACGGGGTGCAGTCCTTGCATGTGGGGCTCCCCTATGCGGGGGACACCCCTGTGTGGCAGGGCACTCCTTGCGTGCATCATCACTGTGCGTGGGCCAGCTCCACACAGGTCAAGGAGGCCCAGGGTTTGAACCGTGGACCTCCCATGTGGTAGACAGACACCCTATCCATTGGGCCAAGTCCGCTTCCCCTTAATCATTATTTAATCAAGTAAAACCAAAACCTCTGAATCCAGTATACTCTCATCTGCCCTGCAGGACAGACCACTTTACAAACATAATCCAATTTCTCTTCTTGGAATTCGTAAACACTGGCAAACTGCTACTCTCCACGAGACATGTTCAGGTCCTACGCCTGGTCCTGTGCATGTGGACTCATTGTAAATGGGATCTGCAAAGCTCCTATCAAGTTGGGGCCCAATTGACCCAAATTAAACCAGGTAGGCTTTATTCTGGTGTGAGTGGAGTCCTTATAAGCAAAGAAGGTGTGGGCTCATCTGTAGAAGTCAGAGTAGGAGAAAGATTGCTTGCACGGAGTAAGCCATCATCACGACACTGAACAACAGAAAGGATCTTTACAATCAAAACCAGGATAAAGAGGATTGCAAGAAGTGCTGAAGAGTAGCCAGTGCTACAGAGTTCCAGGAATATAAAGACTGAAATCCTTGGAGCAGAGCAGGAGCCACTTCCCTGGGATCCTGGGAGAGGCTGCCTGATTCAGAGTTGAGGGTGTGGAAGCAGCAGGCCAGCAAATGTAGCTGCCTGCCTCTCCACGCTTGGCTGGGAAGAGAAGGAGCATGAGTCGGTGGTCATGAGAGGTGCGTCGAAGGGCCTTGTAGAAATGATCAAGGCTTGAGCATCTTTCTGGGCTGAGGGAAAGGAGAGGAGGAGCCTAGAGGTAACTGGCATACAGGGAAGATTCCCCAAAGGATGGCTGGAAGAGCCTCTGTTGCTGGACTCTCTTTTCCTGCTGACTCTGTAGAGAACCAGGTAACTAGAACTATGCCTGCTGGTAAGTTCATGGGGAGGGAAGGATGGCAGAAGCAGCCTGGGGTGTGCTTGCCCGAGGACTTCTATTTTTTTTTTTTTTTTTTTGGTGACCCAGGAGACTCCTGAGGGAGGGCATTGAGTTAGGGGGACTGAGGAACGTGGCGGAACGCTGAAGCAGGTGGTGTAGGGAACGGGAGATAGTGCTGCTGAGGGACCCATGGAGCGTTCCTCAGGCTCAGGGTGAGGCTAGAAGCTGTGGGTGTGGAGGGGACTGGCCTGCATAGCCGTGGGATTTTCACTGCTAGTTCTCAGGGTGGGGGCAGCCGCTGAGGGTTCAGGGGTCTGCGTTTATCTAGGCTTGGACTCTGGCTGCAGAGGAGGCAGAGAGCTGGAGCTCAGCATTCAAGGTCACGAAAGCTGAGGACATTGGGAAGTCTGGTTTAAGTGATGGATCAGGGGTCTAGACTGGTTAGGGGGGAAGTGAGGCTGGGAGGTTGCTGGCAGATGGGGAGAGAAAAGAGAAGCTGTAGAATCAGACATCTCATTGAGGTTGACCAACTAGTGAGTGAGAGGGGAGGGTACAGCCAGGGAAGGGCTGTGAAGTTTAAGGTTTCAGAGGAGGAGGAGCTGCAGACAATGACAAGGTATGACATGTTGGGTGGACCACTCCGATGGACGATGGATGCTGATGTCACCCAGGGTGGTACCAGCTAGGGGATGGTGAGGAAGACTGGGAGTGCAGGTGCTAGAGTGGTGGCCAGATGTCAGGACTGAACATGAAAATTGAGGAAGGCACCCTTCTGCTGGCCCTCGTGAAATACGTGTAACAGATTCCCACAGTTCCCCCGACTGGGTGGGAGAGCAGCTGTGTCCCGCATAATGCCTGGGCCTCGGTTAAGGCAAGGGTCAAGGCATCTTTGAGGGAAGGGAACGTTGAGGAATCTGTCACATGTCCCATTGGTATGTGGAGAGGAGAGTGGGGAGCATGGGCCCAGGAGATGAACGACAGCTGGTTGTTGATAGGACGAGGGGTCAGATGAGAGCACAGGGAACTTGAGGTGAGGACAGGGACCAGGGAGGAAAGAGGTGAGGCTTCCAGGGCTGTGGTGTGTGATGCTGTATAACCCCCAGAAAAACACTCTTAAATTTCACCCCTTCCTATGTGTGTGGACCCACTGTAAGTAGGACCTTTTGATGGGGCTACATCAGTGAAGCAGTGACCCACCTCGGTCAGGATGGGACTTAGTCCTACTACTGCAGTCTTTTGTAAATGGATTGAATATATTTAGAGAGAAAGACACGGAGGCAAAAAGCTAAAATCAACAAACCCAGAAGAGAAGGGAGACCTGCAGCTGCCACCATGTGCCCTGCCGTGAGCAGGGGAGACAAGGTCACCATTAGCTGGTCTTTGGGAAGAAAGCATCGCCTTGACGGTGCCTTGATTAGGACATTTTCTCAGTCTCAAAACTGTAAGCTAATAAATTCCACTGCTCAGGCCAAACCATTTCATGGGATTTGCTTTAAGGAGCCTAGGAAACTGAAACAGATTTTGGTTCAAAGAGAATAGTGGCATGCTGCTATTGCAAATACCAAAAAGTGGGAAAGCCTTGTTGTAGTTGGGTTTTTTTTTAAAGATTTATTTCTCTCGTCTTCCTCACACTACCCCCCTCCCCCCAGTTGTCTGCTCTCTGTGTCCATTCGCTGTGTGTTCTTCTGTGTCTGCTTGCATTATCTGGTGGTACTGGGAAACTGTGTCTTTTTTTTCTGTTGCATCATCTTGCTGTGTCAGCTCTCACGTGTGCAGCACCACTCATGGGTGGACTGTGCTTTTTTTTTTTTAATGCAGGGCAGCTCTCCTTGTGCATGGGGCACCCCTACACAGGGGCGCCCCTGCATGGCATGGCATTCCTTGCACATGGCAGCACTGCACATGGGCCAGCTTACCACATGGTTCAGGAGGCCCTAGAGATCAAACCCTGTACTCTCCATATTGTAGACAGACACTCTATCAGTTGAGCCATGTCTGCTTTCCTGTAATTGGGTATTGAGTAGAGGTGGGAAGAATTGTGCAGTGCTTGATAGAAAAGGCCTACGTTGCTTTGAGGAAACTGTAGAAATATGGATGCTAAAGGTACTTCTGATGAGGTCTTGGAAGAAAGTGATGAATGTATTACTGGAAACTGGATGAAAGATGATCCTTGTTTTAAAGGGGCGCAGACCTTGGCAGAATTGTGTTCTGATGTTGGATGGAAGGTAGAATTTGAGAGTGATGAGCTTGGATATTTATCTGAGATTTCCAAGCCAAGTGTGGAAAATGAAGCCTGGCTTCTCTGAGCAGCTTATAGTAAAATGCGAGAGGAAAGGGATAAGCCGAGAACTGAACTCCTGGGCACAAAGGAACCACAGATTAATATTTGGGAAAATTCTGAGTTTCTGGAAGTGAGTCCCCAGAGAATAGCACTCCACAGGAGGATTTAATTGAAAAAGGAAGCAGCCAGCCATTTCCATGCAAGTCAGGACTGGAGATGCTGTTTTCAAGGAAGGAACTGAGGAAGGTCCTACTGTCTGATGGTTTGGACCTCTGTGTACTACATGCAAAACCTACATGTTTTTTGTGAGAGCTCTGTGAACAGAACCACGACCAGCCTGGACTAAATGGACAGATTGAAAAAAGATCACTTCAAGGGTAAAGCCATGGAAGTCAAGGGTCTGCACTGAAAACATACGCTTGGGCCAAGGGAGCAAGCCCACCCCATGTGTGTGGAAAGGGAGATTTGGAGAAGGTGGGCCACCTACCCCATGCCCTGGGGTAGCGGATGGTCTGGCTGTTACCCCAGTGCTTGAAGAGGGTGGAGCATTCACCCCAGCATTTGAGGGGAGCATGGCCACTGCCCAAGTACTTGGAATGGGTGGCACTGCTGCTTTAGGCCCGGCAGACAAAACATCACATTTAGTATTGCTACTGAAATGACGTAAGGCTTTTGGGATATTAGGATGGAATGAATGTATTTTGTAGGTAGAAAGGGCATGTCTTTTAGCGATTCAGAGGGTAGAGTATGGGGGTTTGAAGCTGTACATACACCAGAAAACCATGTCCTTAAAGTTAATCCATTCCTGCGGGTGTGAACCCGTGGTAAGTAGGACTTGTGGTGAGTACTTCACCTCATTCGGGATGGGTTCTAATCCTATTACTGGAGTCCTTTATAAATGGAGTGAATATAGAGAGAGAGAGCCCTGGAAGCATGAAGGTGAAATGAACAAAACCCAGAAGAGAAGGGAGAGAGCAGAGGCCGCCGTGTGCCTTGCTGTGGGTAGAGGAGCCCAGGTCACCCCGCGCTGGTCTTGGGGAAGAAAGCGTCGCCTTATGGCCTAGATAAAATCAGCCTCACATTGCCCATTTTCTCAGCCTCAAAACTGTAAGCTAATCAGTTCCCGTCATTCAAGCCAAACCTTTCCATGGCGTTTGCTTTAGGCAGCCTCGGAAACAAAAACACGGGGTTTGGGCAACAGGACAGGCTGAGAGGCCCAGTGGTGTCTGCAATGTTTTGAAACATTTTGATGACTGTGGGACAGACCAGTTTGAGAGAGCAGGGAAGAAGAAAAGTCAGCACCACATGGTAGGACAATAAATATAGGAAGGGGAGTCAACTGCATCGAGAAAGAGTGGAGAGCAGAGGCCTAGTACTTAGAGGGGAGTGGTACATCACATTGCCAAATGTCTTAGTTTCACCTTTAATTTCTCTTGAGAGGTGCAAAGACTACCTAAATTATTGTCCATACTAAGTTTTATCCTTGTGAGAATTTTCCACTGTGCATCTCAAAGTCAACTACAGCTATCTTGTGTTTATATTAACAAAAAATCTTGATTTTATCTTGAAATTTTCTACAGACCAATAGGATATATACATATCCATATATAGTAATTTATTTAGTCAGTCAGTTAATGGAATTGCATCATGGGGATGGACAACCCCAAAATCCGTCAGGCAGGTGGGAAGACTGGACACACAGGCAGGAGTTGATGCTGCAGAGTCGAGGGGGAAATCCGCAGGGTCTCCTGAGACCGGGAAGCTCAGGCAGGACTTTGCGCTGTCCCCTGGGAGGCAGAATGTCGTCTCTGCTTTGCTGCTGAGGCCTTCAGCTGCGGGCGCGCTGCCCCGCCAGCGTTTCGCAGGCGCTCTCCCCAGCGTCATCCCGTCATCCCTCGTCATCCCTCGTAGGCCTCCACCACGCCGCACAGGCCGCCCCGCCCCGGGATTAGCGTGCGGTTCTCTAACTGGGCACCGCGGCCCAGCCAGGTCCCCACGTGAGACTAACCGACACCACACGCCAAACCGGAAGCTCTAGCCCTTGTTTACTGCACTTCTCTCTCCAGGTGCTAGACAAGCCCCTCGCAAACCCTAAACCACTCAGGGAACTCACGCCCCGGGGCTCACTTGTCCTTTCTGTTTGTTTTTTGTAGCTTTCGGCCGCCAGCCCGGCTCCCCCTCAGCCCCAGGGGCCCACCCCTCAGCAACGTGGCAGCGCCACCGGCACCTCCCTGGCCTGCCCGTCACGCGGCCACCCTGCTCGTCGCGCTGTGGGGAAGCCGGGCCGCGCGCCCCGCTGCGCCCCCCGCCGCGGCGGCTCCCTGCACACGCCCGGCGGCCGCAGCAACTCGGGCGAGGAGAGCAGCTGCCACCCGGCGAGCCGCGCGCGGCCCCTGGAGGCGGGCGATGGGCCCTCGGCGGCCCCGGGCCCCGGGCCTCCCGCTGACCTGCGGCGGAACGGCGCGGCGGCGCGGGAGGAGGGCGCGTCCGGCAGCGAGAGCTTCCAGGCCAGCGCCCAGAGGATCCTCCCGCGCCTGTGCAGCCACCGCCTGCCCCGCAGCAGCTGAAGGAGATGAAGAAAGGCTGACGGAGACCACCAAAGTGCACCACGTGTCTCAGAGTCCCCTGACGGACACCGCGTGGACGCCGCCTCCCGCCCGCCCCTTGACCTGGGGAGCCCCGAGGACGCTCCGGCCAACAAGTTCCGGATCAATCCCCCTTTCCCGACCCGCCCGCGGGCAGCGCTGGCGAGAGGCGCCCTCCAGGCTGGCGGCCAGCGCCTCCCGGTCAGCTGCGCCCTCAGCCCCAGCCAGGCCCTACTCCGCAAGTCGCAGACGAGGCCCGGGGCAGCAGGGGGGACAGCCGCAGCGGGGCCGCCCCAGGCCTTCCCATTTCAGGAGGACGGCTAGTTTCCACGAGGCCAAGCAGGCCCGGCCCTCCAGGGAGAGGAGCATGTCCACCCTGACGCCCAGGCAGGCGCCCGCGTACAGCTCCCGGCCGCGGGCCTGGACCAGGCCGAAGACTGCCCCAGACCTCAGAGTCGGGGGGCCCGCCTGCTTCCTGAGGAGCTGGAGCGCTTCCAAGGGGGGGGGGGGGGGAAACGCTCCTCTCAGGCCCCCCGCCAAGCCTCACACCTTGGGGCAGCTGGGGAGCAAAGCAGGCCCCAGAGACCGCCAGGCAGGACTCGTGGCCGAAGCTGAGAGAACGGAGCCTCAGAGAGCGCGGAGGGGACCATCCCCCAGTCACAGGAGCGTTTCAAGGAAACACCCTTCCCCCGTCTCCCCCAAAGAGAACCACCAAGGGTCAGTCCTCTGAGCCCTTCTCAGGGCAGAAGAGACAAGTGCCAGAGCTTCCCGGCACACCCCGAGTTCGCCTTCTACGACAATACCTCATTCGGCCTCACAGAGGAGGAGCAGAGAATGCTCGACCTCCCTGGCTACTTCGGGTCAAATGAAGAGGATGAAACCACAAGTACGCTCAGTGTGGAGAAGCTGGTGATCTAGGCCAGGAATCAGCCTGGAGCGTTGCACAGCAGGCCCTCTGCCCAGGTGGGGGGTGGGTGGATCATTTTTGCCTGACTGTGCAGAGGACACCCGGCGGGAAGGAGGTAACTCACACAAAGGAAGGAGTGTGCCCGTGTCTGTTTCACTTCATGAGGAAGACGCTATTTATCCCCAACGGCTCCCTCTGCCAGCCTCTTTCTATTGGTTTATTAACTAATAACTACGACAACAAAATTTAAACCAGAGTAACATAGGGCTTGGTCTCTCATGTGGATGACAAGATGACAGGGTGGCACGTGACTATGAAATACTTGAACACTTGCGTTAGCAGTTTCCAACTTGATAGAGAAATCCATTTCAGCTCTAAATATGTGCTGGAGCAAAGTTCACTCTGAATTTTAATTTATTAAATTATAAACACACGAGAATTTGACTCATAGGAAGAATGAATAGGTTTCGTAGTTGGCTATTATGTTAATTATCACTGCCTAGGTGCTAAGCTACCTAGACACGGTGAAACCACAAGATATTCCAGAAGAACTTTAGGATGCAACCAAGAGCCCAGGTGACTTGACATTAAATTATGTGAGTTAATTCTACTTTGGGGAGGTAGTACAAGAAACTGGTTATTGAGGTAGTGGGCCAAATAAAGACCTGTTCACACATCCATCACTATTCTGAGCAAATAGTATTTTGGAAAGAAAAGTATCATCTGCAGAGAATGCTTCAGTTGGAAAATAGGCAGTGGATGCTGGCTGGGAAACTGCCTGACATCATGATGCCCCTGGACCAGCCTGCCGTGGAGACCCCGAGATGGTGTCATTGGGCAACTAGTACATGTATGTTTTAAAAATAAGTATCATTTCATTCAGAAAATGCATGAATTAATCTCAGGTATATGGAAAGCAGGGAGACTAGATTATAAATTTACAGTTCAAGCATTTTCAATTGGAAGAAAGAGGTGGAGGAGGAAATTTAGAATGATGCTTGTTTTCATATTGTCTCCTACCATAGGTCAGGGAGGTGTTCACTCTTCCAGGGTTGGATAGTCCTGGACTTATTTGCATTCTAAATGCTGTACTCTGCCATCCCAGCCTTTACAAGTTGCCTCTAGCAGCAGAAACTCCAGGTGTTTCAGGAGAAAGCTGCTCTTTTGCATAAGAGGGGATAGAGAGATGCCTCTAAGAGGTTTTCCCAAAGGAAGAAAGCTTTCTGCTGCTTGCTGAGATGTTAGGACTGGTCTTGCAACTTGCTTTGGTTGGAAATAAGGGCTAACAAAAGAACCTAAAGTCTGGGCTCCTTTGTTGGAAATCTTTCATCAGCCGCCTGGTGGGTTGCTCTCTGCTGTCTGTGTCTTACTTCCTTCCAGCCCTTGAACCAAACCAATTGGTTATCTGCACCGGCTGGGTACTGCACTTTCCTTTTTTTTCACAGTGACCTCTGTAACTGCCGCACCCATCTTGCCTTTTAGACTGTTTTCCATCTTCCTTTTCTAGTTTATCTAGTTTTTTTTCCCATCTAATTCCACGCTCTCCTAAGAGAGCAACTATTGTAATGTTACAAGTTTCTCTCCTATTTGCTGCATTGCCATCTCATTTGTACCATCTTTATGGAAAGAAAAATACATCTCCTTTTGGAAATGCTTTAATAATAACAATCTAACTTTCAGGAACAGGAGGGGTAGATTATTCAGAGCTTTCTGACAAATGGTATGTGCTGATGCAAAGAAGAGGAAACCAGGCTTTTCAACTTCCATTTTCTCTGTTTATCATCCTAGAAAGCTTTGTTCTCTTTTCAAGTTCACAGGCTTGTGTGCCAGCCTTTGGGAGCAGAGGGTACATGCTCACTCATTCCACATTTCACAGTGAATTCCCCTACGGCTTCAGATTGAGGCCAAAACTGCTATGGGGAAGGTGAAGAATAGATAAAATCATTAAGAACAGGAAGATTTTCTGTTATGTTCTTCCCTAGTATACCATGCATCTAAATTAAGAACTCAGTGAACTAATACTGCATATAAAACATTCACCTTCTACTTATCTGTGGTTTTCTGAGGGTCTAACCAAGAGTCAGTCTCTACATTTCAAAGTCAAATTAATTTGGCCTTGGCCTCTGAGAAGGAGAAAAGTAGTTGTTTTCAGCATGGTCCTTGGTGGATAAACGTCAGACTTCCTTAGAGATCATCTCCCATTCCTCACCATTATGTCCCTGGGTCCTAGCCCCAATGCCTGGTATAGAGAGGAGCTCAGGGAATTTTGCTGGGCAGCTCTTAAAAAGCCCTCAAACTGTAGGTCAGGTGGAACAGGGATAAGTCCCTCTACCACTTCAAATCTTAAGCCACTGTTAACAGATGTGGGATTTTAATTTCTGGAGCTCTCTACCAGTGATGGGATCCTCACTTTTGGGGACCTTAGCCTGGCTGGAAGTGAAGGGGCCTCTGGAGCTTCTTGAAGTGTCAGGTATACAGTCGTCAATAAGTATTGAGTGTATATGGAGAGTGGCCCCAAGTGGATGTGGAGCCCTGCCGTCTTAGTGGTCTCTACCACTTGGTGCTCCAGAGTTTGCACCACTTTTGGGGCCTAGTGGTCCCCAGTCGGACTTCTACTTAAGTGGGTGTTACAGAGCTGACACCTCTCAGTGTGTCAAGCTCCTGCCCCTTCACCCAAATGGTAATCCAGCTGTTCCTAGCCATTTTCTCTCTTCAAGTTCTACGCCACCCCAACCTGACCCACAAAATATCTAACTGCTGGTTTATGACTTTGATGATTTCTCATTTTATTCTTGCTATGTACCACCTGAGACTGTTTAGCTTGCATAGTTATTGCTTTTCCCATTTTGCATTTTGTGAATAGCTCAGGATGATTAAGTGACTTGCTTATAATCCCACAGCTAGAAAGGGAAGGGCCTGGATTAAATCTGTATTCTTTTAACTATGTCAGATGTTTTGTTGTTCAAACCATGATTCAACTAGTTTGCCCTTGAGTCACAAGGCCTTACATAATACTATAAGTTTTAAATGCTCTGCCCTTCGTGTACAAAAATGATCCAGCAACCCAAACTAAAAAGTGTGCAATGTCGTTTTACCGTTGCATAGCAAGAATAAAATAAAGTTGGGTGGTAGAAGTGGAGGTGGGAGTCAAGAAGCAGGAGCCCAAACATCTGCCTCTCAGGAAATGGAGAGCCAAATGAGGCTGTGAGTTTTTGATAGAACTAAAAACAAAAGTTGAAGGTTAGTGAAGTTGTAAGAGTGAACAATAGACCTAAAAAGAGCCTTGTGTGGGTGGTGGGTGGAGGGGATATTAAGTGAGCTGAATTCTTATCTGTCAGAGCAAGGATCAGTAAGTATTACCATGGAAGAACAGCCTAATCATATTTACACAGTTGGAGGCCATCAGCAGAATTAAAAACCACGAAGGTTAACATGGTTGGACTGAGCCTGGGAAGTAGCAGTGAAGGAACAATTGCTTTTCCTCCTGTTCTATTTGCCTATGCCTTTTTTATTTTCCTGGGTAAAACAAAACACTAAACATAGCAACCCTACTTCGCAGGGTTGTGGGGAGGATCAGAGATGATCTACTTTTCATGCCTGCAAATATACTGGACGAGCCATCTTGGTGCTCTTAGCAGAATTTGCTCCCAGAGTTGTTCCTAGACCCTGAACTCGCCCACTCTTTTTTCTCCCCCTTCCTTGGGGATCCTGGATGGCTCATCCCTCCTCCAGCTGTCCTGCCATGCCTGCTGCTTCTGGCATTCCAGCTGCAGCTGCCTCCCTGCCCACCTCCTCTGAGTGCCGCCTCTGGTGCCAGGCCGGTGCCCCCCTGCTGCTGTGTCACCACGGATTCTCACTGCGTTTTTGTTTCTCCCTCCACTGCTGCCAAAACACATCCAGGCAGCATTTCATTTTTATAAATTGATTGTAATAAATTTATTAGTTCAAATGTATGAAAACTCAGTATTCAGCTCATAATTACTCTGCTTACCCTGTTGTTGTTTCTAAATTTCTACGTTATAGAACCACTTAAAAAATAACTTTTTCTTTAAAAAAGAAGTGAGGGGAGGCAGAGGGAGCAGGGCATATGGGAATCTCCAATATTTTTAATGTGACATTTATGTAATCTAAAGCTTCTTTAAAAATAAAAAAAAATTTTTTAAGTGAGATATGTTATGTAGAACATTTGAAAAACAGATGTCATTGCTCTTTTTCTCTTCATCAGCTTGGGGGTACAAAAGAAGTCCCCTTTTGCTGATTTCAAAATTAGATGACCTGAGTGCCCATATCACTTCTAGTAAGCAGGTCTTTCCTCCCTTAGTCCTTTGGCCTGAGTCACTCCAGAGCTCCCAGGGAGCCTTGCACCTCTTCCTGGGGTGTTGCTCTGGCCAGAAATCTGTCAGTCATCCCAAACTCCTCTTTCCCATTTAGCCCTCAGATCTACCCAATACGAAATGCGTGGAGAAATTGGGCACCTTCCCCGGGCCACACAGCACCCAAGGGAGGGGCTTAGGAGCCCAAATCTAGTGCTTTGGAGGTGTTGCTGAGCAAGCTCGTGCTAACAGGTTTGCACACTCCTTCGGGCAGGGTTTTATGGCTGCTGGGGTGGCAGGGGAGCTATGGAGAGGTCGGAGCCTCCCGGTGCAGCCGGCCCCCTCAAAAACCTTCCTTCCTCTGGCATCCTTACCATCATTTAGCTACAAAGGGGCAGTGAGTGGACCACACTAATGAAAGAATTTGTCCATGTGGAGGAGTGGTGGGTGTGGGGAGTGGGGTATATGGGAACCCCTTATGTTTCTTTAACATTTTGTATGATCCTTGTATTGTAAAAAAAAAAAAAAAAAAGGTAATAGCAGGATTTACTCCAGTGAATTTTGATGTCAAACTACAGTTGTTTTTCTTAATTTTTTTGAAGTTTTTACTAAGAAAATTTTCAAAGAATCAGAAAAATTGGAAAAATAGTATGATAACACTCATATCTACCACCAGATTCAACAATTGTTAACATGTTATGCTTGTTTTATTTACCTATTAGGTTTAACCATATGACATTGAAATTAAAAATGGCTCAATAGAAACCATTTCATGTAGTTCTGTTGCTGAACAATTTGAAATTTATGTTGCAGACATACATGGCACTTCAGAGTGTGTCTTCTAAGAATAAGGATGTTCTTCTACAAAACCATATTATTGCCACACCTAAGGAAACAATTCCCTAAAATAATCTAATATCCAGTCCATGTTCACATTTTCCCAATTGTTCCATGAATGAGTTTGATAACCCCAGAATCCAATCAAGATTCATGCTTTGCATTTGATTATGTCTTCCTTTCTACATCATCTCCCAAGGCATTGACTTAAAAACATTTGTTTTATATCCCCCCCCCCCTTTGTGGCTTTTTGCATGCTGTTGCTCTGTCCATTCGCTGTGCATGCCTCTGTGTCTGTATTTATTTTATTTCCCCTCCCCACTTGCATCTTGCTTGCTGTCTGCTCTGTGTCCATTCACTGTGTGTTCTTCTGTGTCTGTATTTATTTATTTTATATCCCCTCCCCCCTTGGGCTTGCTTGCTGTCTGCTCTCTGTGTCCATTTGCTGCATGCTCTTCTGTGTTTTTTTGCTTGTCTCCCTTTTTTGTTGTGTCACCTTGCTGAGTCCACTCTCTGCAGTGCTTGTGGGCTGGGCAGTGCTCTGTGGTGCTTGTGGGCAGCTGGCTCTCCGTGGCATGCAGGTGAGCCTGCCTTCACAATGAGGCCCCAGGACATGAACCCAGGGCCTCCCATATGGTAGACGGCAGCCAAACTGATTGAGCCACAGCTGCTTCCCCCAAGGCATTGATTTTTTAAGTTGACTGTGCCAGTTTTCTTGTAGAATGTGGATTTATCTGGGTTAGTCCCCTATTCCCCTATTTCTTGTAACTTGGAAGTCAAGTCTAAAGACTTGATTGGATTCTCTTCAAATGCTTCCCTGTGTCATCGCATCACATCAGGAAGTATAGGTGTCCCCTTGGTAAGGATCCCAGGGTTGAACCCTTGATGGGGGTAGCAGTTGCCAGAGCTCTGTACTGTAAGGGTATATGTGTTGAGAGATTTCTCCACGGGTCTCTTGCTTTTGTGAGCAAGGCACTGACTCTCCTTTGTTTTCTGGACTGTCTTCTCAAGGATGCTTGGATAGCACACAGCCCTGGGAGGCAGAGTGGTGACTCTCCTGGTGCAAAGGGCAGGCAGGCTTGCTACCCAGAATAATAAAGATAACACTTTCCCCTGTGCAAAGGGCAGGCATGCTTTCTGCCAATTATAAAAGATTAGGGTCCCCTTATCTCAGGGTTGCTCTCCTGTTTTCCAACCCACTGTGTGCAGGTGTTAACTGGCCTTCTTTGCATTGCCCTGTGGGGTTTGGGTCCAGTACAAAACTGATGATTTTCTGGGTATTACTATTGCTGTGAGTGAGACAGTCACCAAGCCAGGGGTCTTAGGCTTTTTTTACTGCCATTCATGAAGGTTTTTGCAGCCTAACCTGTCAACTTGCTAGAGCGAAATCTCAGACCCTTCACAGTACTTGACAATACATTTTCCTTTGCAATTTATAAGTAATCCTCAGGTAATGCATTTCCGATGTGTGACTGTCTTGTTCCCCCACATTTTTCTGAATGGTCTCAGCATCCAGGGATTTAGTTTCTATTATTCTGTTATTAACTGCATTCTTCTGTAAAGTACAACTTCCCCTCATTAACTGGGAATGAACTATAGTTTCTTCTCACAAGATAGAGTAAATGCTTAATTCTTCTCCTTTAATTATTAAATTTTAGAGGAAGGAGGCAGTGCTATAATTTCTCTCCATGCACTCATGGATTTTTTTTTAATTAATATTTTTCAATCACAACATTGTTTTAATTTGGCCAGTGGAAGCATCTTCAAAATGACTTCTGTGTCCTTTTGACATGTCCCAGTTAAGTCTTTCAGAGCTTTCTTCCTTCTGAGCACTTTAAGATGTCCTAGTTTTTATTGTGTTTCCTTGCCCAGAGCTGAACTCAACCATTTCTCTAAGGAGTCCTGTTTTATTTGGTGGGAAATAATATTTAGAAATGCTATGGGATGCCCTTGCTTCTGGCCTTTTCAAAGGACAGCACTAAGAAATATATATATATTTTAAAACAATGCAAAAATAGTGATATTTTAATTCAGATTTAACATTACAACTTTTTTCTTGACTTTTATAATCTGACATTTGTATATACCTGTCTTCTTACACTAAAAACCTTGGTTCATAATAATATGAAAGTATTTACTTAAATGCTTTATCCTGCAATATGCACAAAATAGTCTCAAACTCAAAGTGCTGCAGTTACTACTAAAAACAAAAGTACAGAATGAAGTTTAAGATTTAGTTTTTGAAATTCATTTTGCCCTCAGAATATATGGCACTAAGATGTATGATCAGAGTACTATGCTCAAAAAGTCATTCAAAATTCTTTTCTTTGTTTGGTTAGCTTACAAATTTGATACACATTTGGTTAATTTATTTCAATCTGCTTTCAGTTGTAGTGTGGCTTGGATCAGAAAAACAAAACTTCATAGGAAGATATACTCAAGTCTCGCTTCCATCCCTACCTTCTCTATTCCATTCCTCACACCTTTATCCCAGAGGTTTCTGATTTGTCCTTCCAGTGTTTCTTTATGTAAAAATGTCATATCTATATCTAATTTATAGTTTTATTCCCCCATTCCTTACACAAAATGTAAAAGAACTGGTATCTTGAAGGACTTCACTTAAATGTATAACTCAAACTCTTTATTCTGCTTTAAAATCTGCAACAAAGGATCATAGTAGCCCACTTTTTAAAAAAGATTTATTTCTCTCCCCTTCCCCCCCCACCCCAGTTGTCTGCTCTCTGTGTCCATTTGCTGCGTGTTCTTCTTTGTCCACTTCTCTTGTCCACTTTTGTTGTCAGCTTCTGTTGTCAGCGGCATGGGAATCTTTCGTTGCGACATCTTGTGTCAGCTCTCCATGTGTGCAGTGCCATTCCTGGGCGTGCTGCACTTTCTTTCACATTGGGTGGCTCTCGTTACGGGGCTCACTCCTTGCGCATGGGGCTCCCCTACGTGGGGGACACCCCTGCATGGCAGGGCACTCCTTGCACGCATCAGCACTGTGCATGGGCCAGCTCCACATGGGTCAAAGAGGCCCAGAGTTTTAACCGCGGACCTCCCATGTGGTAGACGATGCCCTAACCACTGGCCAAGTCCACTTCCCCATAGTAGCTACTTAATACAAACTTCACAAGTTGCTGATTCTAAATGATAAATATTGGATATGTATTTAAAAATAAGGGGACAGTGAAGGATACTCATGGTATCATCATGAGGATCTATTAATATTTTGCCTTTGGGATTCCTGTTCTCCTTCTCTGCCTGGGAGATTTTACAAGCCTGTAATCCCACAGGACTTTGTTCATAAATCTGTTTAGCATTCATCTTAGTATTTTACAGTTATGTATGGGCCTGTTTTTCCAATAGCGTGTGAGATTTGAGAGAGATCCTCTCTCTTTTTATATTTCAAGGATTACACTGTAGAAAGAAATTCATTGTCTTTGGTATCCTGGCTCTACCACTTCCCACTGCATGAGTTTATACTTACTTAACCCCTGTGGATTTCAGTTTTCTCATTTCTAAAATAAAAATATCCCTTCTTACCAGACTGTTGATTAGCTTAGGTGAGATCATGTCAGTGAGCAGCCCAGCGTGTGGCCCGACCATCCTCTGAGTTCTCAGTGCCACTTGGCCACCATTTTGCTTGTCCCCTAGAGTCAGCTTCCATTTCCATTTGTGACTTTGGCCTTTTTGATGAATTTTATGTATTTATTTGTTTATTTTTTTAACAAGTCTATTGCTATGTATTCATAAATCATAAATCCACCCAAAGTGTACAATCAATGGTACTTGGTGTAATCATTCAAATGTTGTTGTGCATTCATCACTTCAGTAATTTTTAGAGCATTTTCATTATTCCAGGAATAATAATTAAAAAAAAAAAAAAAACTAACAAACCGGGGAGTGGATATGGCTCAAGTGGTTGAGCACCCACCTCCCACATGGGAGGTCCTGGGTTCAGGTCCTGGGCTTGGTTCCCAGTGCCTCCTGAAAAAACATACCTGCTATGTATAGTGGTCAGTCTAATAGGTGTGAAATGATATCTCAGTGTAGTTTTGATTTGCATTTCCCTAATCGCAAGTGATGGTGAACATTTTTTCATGTGTTTCTTCACCATTTGTATTTCTTCTTTGGACAATTGTCTTTTCAAGTCTTTTGCCCATTTTTAAAATCAGGTAGATTGTCTTTTTATTGTTGAGTTGTATGATCTCTTTATATATAATGGATATATATATATACCCTTATCGAATATGTGATTGCCAAATATTTTCTCTCATTAAGTTGGCTGCCTTGTCAACCTTTTCACAAAGTCCTTTGATGTGCAAAAGTGTCTTAATTTTACAGAGGTCTCATTATCTATTTTTTCTTTTATTGCTTGTGCCTTGGGTATAAGGTTTAATAAAGTACTGCCCACCACAAGATCTTGAAGATGTTTTCCAATATGTTCATCTAGGAATTTTATGGTTGTTTCTTTTATATTTAAGTCCTTGATCCATTTTTAATTCATTTTTGTATAAGGTGTGAGATAGGGGTCCTCTTTCTTCCTTTTGGAGATGGCTATGCATTTCACCCAGCACCATTTGTTGAATAGATTGTTCTGGCCCAGCTGGGGGATGGGGGGCTTGACAGCCTTCAGACTTGGCCCAATGGATAGGTCATCTGCCTAACACATGGGAGGTCCACAGTTCAAGCCCAGGGCTTCCTTGACCCATGTGGAGTTGGCCCACGTGCAGTGCTGATGCATGCAAAAAGGAGTGCCATGCCACACAGGGGTGTTCCCTGCATAGGGGATCCCCATGTGCAAGGTGTGCACCCCATAAAGTAAGCCACCCAGTGTGAAAGAAAGTTCAATCTGCCTAGGAGTGGTGGCCGCACATCAGAGAACTGATGCAACAAGATGATACAACAAAAAGGAGACACAGATTCCCAGTGCCACTGACAACAACAGAAGCAGACAAAGAAGAACACACAGCAAATGGACACAGAACAGACAAGTGGGATGGGGGAGGAGGGAGAGAAATTTAAAAAAAATGAATCTTTAAAAAAAAAGTGATTGACTGTAGATGTGAGCGTCTATTTCTGATTTCTCAATTAGGTTTCATGGTCAATCTGTCTGTCTTTATGCCAGCACCATGCTGTTGTTTTTGCTTTTCTTTGTTTTGTTTTTAACCACTGTAGCTAAGTAGTATGCTTTAAAGTCAGAAAGTGAGAGTCCTCCAACTTCTTTTTAAAGATGTTTTTTGCTGTTTGGAACCCATTATCCTTCCAAATAAATTTGATAATTGGCTTTTCCATTTCTGCAAAAAGGCTGTTGGGATTGCATTGAATCTGTAAATCAGTTTGGGTAGAATTGACATCTTAACAGTATTTAGTCTTCCATTCCATGCACATGAAATGTCCTTCCATTTATTTAAGTCTTTTTTGGCTTCTCTTAGCAATGTTTTGTATTTTTATGAATACAGGTCCTTCATGTCCTTGGTTAAGTTTTTTCCTAAATATTTGATTGTTGCAGTAACTATTATAAGTGGAATTTTTTTTTCTGATTTCCTCCTCATATTGCACATCATCAGTATTGTACAGAAATGCTGTGATTTTTGCATATTAATCTTGTATCCTACCACTTTGGTGAACTAGTTTATTCATTCTAGTAGTTTTGTTGTGGATTTTTTCAGGATTTTCTAGATATAGGATCATATCATCAGCAAATGGTGCAAGTTTTACTTCTTCCTTTCCTGTTTGTGCCTTTTATTCCTTTATCTAGCCTAATTGTTCTACCTAGAACCTCTAGCACAATATTGAACAACAGTGGTGACAGTGGGCATCCTTGTCCTTTACTTGCTCTCAGCAGGAAAGCTTTCAGTCTTTCACCAGTGAGTACAATGCCAGCTATAGGGTTTTTATTTTTGTACTTTACCATGTTGAGATATCTTCCTTCTTTTCCTATCTTTAGGAGTATATTTATCAAGATAGAGTGCTGCATTTTCTCAAATTTTCTGCATCAATTGAGAGAATCATGTGATTTTTCTTCTCCAGATTATCAATGTGGTTTATTACACTAATTGATTTTCTTGTGTTGAACCACCCTTGCATACCTGGGATAAAACCCACTTAATCATGGTGTATAATTCTTTTAATGTGTTTTTGGGTTCGGTTTGCAAATACTTTATTGAGAATTTTTGCATCTATATTCATTAGAGATATTGGCCTGTAATTTTCTTTTCTCATACTACCTTTATTTAGTTTTGGTATTAGGGTGATGTTGGTTTCATAGAATGAGTTTGGTGGTGTCTTTCCTGCTCAGTTTTTTGGAGGAGCTTGAGTAAGATTGGCATTGTATCATCTTTGAATTGTTGGCAGAATTCACTTGTGAAGCCATCTGGTCCTGGGTTTTTCATCTTTGGGAAGTTTTTGATGACCATTTCAATCTTTTCACTTGTGATTGGTTTGTTGTATGTGGGAAAGAAAGGCATGTTGTTTCCATGGGAGCAAGTTACTTCCTTGACCACTGAGTCATGCTGTCTCCATAGCTATATGTGCAGGTCATAAATCTAGCAAGGTGATGTGTATGGTCAGGTGGAACAAGGACTCGGTAGAATGGGACAACCTGGGCAACAAGATTTATGGATATGTTTTCTCAACAATATAATAGAACATTGTAATTTTGAACATTGTATTATAATCATAGCATTTGATCCATTGTGTTACACAGGTTGAGGTAATGGGAATAGTTAGCTAGAATAGTTGCTGGTTCTCACAATTGCTTGGGGTATATAAAGAAACCCCTGAGATTAATAAACTTGTCTGATGAGCTTGAGGCTTCAATGCTCTCAGACCCCCTGATCCCAATCTCTCTTTGTCTTTCATTCCCGATACCCTTTGGGTCCATGACTCCAACATCTGGTGCCCAACATGGGGCCCAAATAAGTTAGTGAGTCTTCCAAATCATTATAGGGAACCGCAGAAAAGACCTCATCAAGGGCCAAGTGAGACGTCCAAAACAGAGTGACTTTAGTCTTCAAGATTAAGTAAGTAACATTTCCGTGAAGTCATCAGGGTAATGGGTAATCAAATGGGACATGTGGAAGCATATTTGCAAGTGTTAAAAACTTTGTTGAAAGCTAGAGGGGTGCCTGTAAAAAGTTGTGAGTGAATAGAATTGTTTGCTTTAATACAAAAGTATTGTGGTTGGTTTCAGCCTCAGGGGCATAATGTTTTAAATTTGAAACAGTGGAAATGTGTAATGAAAGCTTTACGAAGAGCATATCAAAAAAGGGAATTCATTCCATTATCAGTATGGGCCTTATGCCACCAGATAGTGGCAGCCTTAGATCCTTTACAGTCTGAAGAAGGAGAGAAAGATGAAATTACTATATTTTCTAAGCCCAAAAGTAAATTTGAAATAAATGAAAGCAAATTGGAACAAGAACAGGAGGTTGCAGTGAATGGGGAACCATCAGGTTTTCCCCCTCATCCTGCTATTAACCCTTTCATCAACAAAAGCTCAGTGAAGTGTCCTAATGAAATACCTTCTGTGTATCCAGTACAACCCTCTGCACCTACTGAATTGCCTTCTGTTACTAAGCCTAAATTAGAAATGTTTTCAGATGTTGCTGATGCTTTGCCTTATGTTAAACATGCTTTCCCCATAACATTACATGTGATACCACCAGATACAAATAATCTGCAAGGGAGTGTCGAGTTTCATCCTGAGCCAAAACCTTTTAAAGTATTGAAAGATTTAAAACAGGTAAAAATACTAAATAAAGTCCTTGTTAGTGAAATCAGGCTTGTAAGAAAACTCTCTGATAAAGTGTTAATTAAGATAAGGAAACTATTCTGGCAGCAACTCTGCAAACCCCCTGCTGTCTACATGACAATGTAGCTGTGGGTTAGTGGGGGTTAATAGAATTAAGCCACTGAAAAGAGAGAAAAACATGGCAACATTGGTGTTCTGTTTTATTTCCATCCTAATTCTGATTGGGCTTATTTAACCAAGATAATAAAATTAGTACAAAATTTTTATCAAGGTTTAAAAAGGAATTTTCAGTTTTAAATCAATAGTTTACTCCTGAACTTCAAGTCTCAGTATAGTCTTACAGAGTAATAATCCAAAAATGTGTGTTAGCGGTCTGTCTAAACTGCTAAATAAGAGCTTAACTACATTTATGCTGCTCAAGTTATCTTAGTTGATTGCTGATAACTAATAAAAATGTTTCCAAGTACAAGCTTGCATGATATAGACAACACAGTTTCCAGAAGAAATCTTAAACAGTGAAATCTAAGATGTGATATAACAGAGAACTTAAAAACAGATATACCAAGAAAATAAGAATTATGGGTTAATTGTAAACTGTATGTTTCTGTTAATGTGTTGTAATTGTTTTGTGTCTGTCTGTTCATTCAATGTCAGTGTATATTTTGATACCTCTGGATGGTAATATAAATTAATAAAAATTCTAAAAAGAGCTCTATTCAAATGGTGAAAAATTAAATAAGTCCTTATATTAATACTTAAGTTTAAATGTTAATAAAATATCTACAATAATAAAAATTGTCTTGATTAACAAAATTACAATAAGTCTTTTTATAAAAAGTTGTTCTTGCCTAGATTGAAATGAATAGTTTATTTTTCTTAACAGAATAAAATGAAGGATGTAAAATTTAAATGAATATTATAGAAGGTTAAAATTTTGTGAAAATGCTGACTGAAATTTAATAAGTTTCTTCTAAAAAGTGTGTTTTGTCCTAAAATAGGATGGCTAATTTTCATAAACTCATGGGACTTAAATGCATATAGCAAGTTTTAGAAGGTATTGTGGTAACTTTAAGTAAGGAAATGTGTTCTGTGAAGGTAAAATTTGTCTTAAAATAATATAATTATAGTCTATATGGTTATAAATAATTATAAGAAATTTAATGAAGCATTGTTTAAATTTAAGTGTTTAAGTGGCTAATTCCAAAAAGTCATTATTAAACAAACCTGAGTTAATAATAATAATAATAATAGGTAATTTTATAACAGGAAAACTTGGCAGCAGCCAGCCTCCCCTGACAACTTGTTTCTAGGAGACTGTTTTTAATATTGCATGCTACTAAGTATTTGAAGTAAAGAAAAGTTTATTATTTTAACAAGCTTGTTTAGTGTTGATGGTATTATGTTGTAAGAAGTTTGCTTGATAACTTTGTACGTGGGCTATATGGAATGTGTTTTTATTATTAAGGAAACAGGAGATGATTTTGTCCTAAGATAAAATGATTGATTATTGGGAAAGAGTAGCGTGTGGAACAAAACCTAGGTGAATACTAAAGTGTAGAAGGTTTGTAGAAAAGAAATTTTTATGATTAAAGTTAAATAAAATTTGATGGGTCTATATATAAAATTTTAAAAGGTTAGTATCAAGTAATATATTAATGCAAAGTTAAAATTTTGTTCTTTCTCAAAGTTTCTCAAGTCATTAAACTGTTTTGGTAAAAAATTTTTATCCTGAATAATCAGTATACAAAGAAAGTCTGTTTTATCAAAATAGCTTCTTGTGCTTTAACCTCATCATTTCCTCAGTGTTCCAAGAAGGAAAGGTCTTATCTCTTTTAAAAGAACATAATGTTCAAACCTGCTTTCTCAAAATCAAATCCTGAAAAGTAGCCTTTTATTCCAAACTAATTATAAGAGATTTGTTCTTTTACCTTGAAAGAAAAACTAAAGTAATAGTTAAGTTCATTTAATATGTTATAAGTCGAATAGAAGGTGTTTAAAAGTGTTATAAAATTAACAGGTTTTATTTTCTTTAACCCTCTATTAAATTTGTATGAGGAAAAGTTTCCTATGAATACTTAAGAGGGTATAAATTTACCAATATTTCAGCATAATATTAAACAGAAGTACAATGTGGTTAATTATGGTTTTAATTATTATAAAGGGCATGTGTCACAGAAACAACCTCTTATCATAGATTAAAATAACAACACTGCAGTATGCAGCAGTCCCAAATAGTGCTAGTTTGTTGCAAGAAGTTAATGTCCAGCTGTGTTGCTATCATTTTGTTTTAAAACTTGCTAAGACTTTCTTTAGTGTCTTCTTAGACAGGTCAAGCCAGCCTGCACTCCTCTATCTGTGGAAAACCCAACAATGGACTTTTACACTGCTTTTCAGGCCTGTGTGCATAGCCCAACCATCTCTCCTAGCATGGTGATAATAATTTGGCTATGTAGAAAAAATCTGTAGCTGAAAACCTACTGATGACGTTAACCAGTAATCCTTTTTTTCATAATTAAAAGAAACATCAGAGACAATAGTATCTTAAAAGCCTAAACTAGGCAAACAATTGGAATAAGCTGCAAAGTCCCTGCTACTCTATCAAATTTTTAAATGTTTAGGTGGGTAAGATAAAACTATACTTTCTGCTGTAACTAATAAAGTACAATGTTTTCTCATGTTAATAGGATTTGTAAATATTGTTAAAATACTAAAAATCTTTCATCCCTCATTTAGCTCAAATATTAAAACCATTGTATGTATTAATTGAGAAAAGTCCTTCACAGAAGTAGGAAAACCTCCAAGAAGCTTCTTTACATAATAATAAAAGGAAAGTAAATTGTAGACATTAACTTAGCCTATGAATTGAATGTGGCGAGCACCAATATTGGCTTTGGGTGGAGTTTGTGGCAAAGGCAAATCTAAACAAGTACCCTTTGGGTCTTAATCACAATTCTGGAAGAAGGCCCAAAGTACAATATAAAAAAGCAACTGTGTGCAGCATAGGAGGGCCTGCTAAAAGTGAAAGATTTAACCCAATAGTGTCTGGTCACTCTGAAGACTGCCATCCCTATCCAGGGGTGGATTGCAAATACTAAAAGCAAGACAGTAATAATGGACTGTTGTAAATCACCCTCCGATCTATGAAAAAACGTCTGGAATACCTGCTAGTAGTAACACGTGACTGTCATGTCCTTACCCACCCCACTAGCATCCCTTTTAGGACTGTTGACACGGATGCCTTTGTGAAGATCCAGGGCCCTACCACTAGAACCTGAGAAAAGACAAGGTGGCTCCACTGAAAAGGCAAACATCATGAGTACCAAACCTTGTGGTGCCTATCCCAGAAGTTCTGGCTGCCTGTTACTTGCCAACAGCTCATAGACATCCCCCATAACTTCCTTCATGCTTACTCCATTGACTGTGACATCATATCCCTTCTGCTTTTGAGAGGAATGAGCCCCCAAATGCAAAATTCAAATCCTCTGGGGAGCAATACAACAAAATCCACCTGAACTGTATTCCTTACTTTACTAAAACAAAAAGGGGGAAAAGTGGAAATATGGCCAGAGGATAAAATACTTCACTGAGACCTGTGGCAATTGCTGCCATGCATCACATTAACTTTACAAATCCTGGAACTGTGAACTTGCAGCTTGTGTCTGCCTGTGGACTTTGGGTCTCTGTGCCCTCTCCCTATGCTATTGTGGCAGGAACTGTTAACATTACAAAGGAAAATGGATACCAGCCCCTTGGGCTAATGACACTCATAGTCATAACCTACAAAAGAATTTGTGGAAAGATTTTTCTGGGAATAGCACATGCTATAGATGGATTGGGACTAATAGTAAGAATGGTCAATATTTGCATTTAGATCAAACTCATCATTTTCTATCGTGTGTAAGAGATCCTCATGTGTTTGTGGTTGGAAAACCAGCTATAACTAAGAATGCTCTATTTTATAAAAGTGGGGCATTGTATAACTGTTTGAGAATATTTTACAGAATGGAGATTTCATTATAATGGCTCAAAGGCAGTGGGGAGTGTGGATCCCAGTGCGACTGAACTGAATTTGGCAATTGTCACCTGAGAGTCAACTGCTGTTCCATATGGCTCAAGAAATCCTGAAGTGCTCAAAGCGATTTGTGGGACTGTTAATAGCTGGCATATTGGAACTGATTGGTGTTATTGCAGCTGCTGCTACAGCTACCATGGCCTTGCATGAGACTGTGCAGACTCAGCAATATGTGCATGATTGGCATAAGAATGCTAGTGACTTATGGCAAAGTCAAGAACATATTGATGAAGAATTAAACAGTAGAGTTATTGATCTAGAATCAGCAGTTTTACATCTTGGAGATCAAGTATATAACTTAAAATTACTTAGAGGATTAAAATGTGATTGGAATAAGAGTAATTTTAGTATTACTCTGCTTGCCTATAATAATTCTATGTTTGACTGGGAAAAGATTAAAAATCATTTGATAGGTCATAAGCGTAATATGTCATTCAAAATAGAAAAATTACAGAAAAAGATATTGGAAATGTCTCATAATCAGATTTATGTAGCCGATGATAAGGATATGTTTAATTATTTGATTTCTCATTTCAATTAGTTTAGTCCAGTAAATTGGTGGAAGTCTCAACATATTTTATCAGCATTAGGAATAGGACTTTGTGTGTTAATCTTATTGCTCATTGTTGTTGCCTGCCTGGGACGAGGTGTTTGCTGAAGACTGCACCATGTGAATGGTATGGGACAAGCCAATAATTTGGTATTTGCAAGAACCTGGCAATGAGTTCCCTATGGTCACTGCACTTGGCTGGTAGTCAATGATGGGTAAGACTCTCGGATGAGGGCAACCTAAGACAGGCACAGCCACCCTGACTAAAACAAAAAGTGGGAAATGTGGAAAATAAAGGCATGTTATTTCCATGGAAGCAAGTTACTTCCTTGACCACTGAGTCATGCTGTCTCCATAGCTATATGTGCAGGTCATAAATCTAGCAAGGTGATGTGTATGGTCAGGTGGATCAAGGACTTGGTAGAACATGACAACAAGATTTATGGGTATGTTTTCTCAACAATATAATAGAACATTGTAATTTTGAACTTTGAATTATAATCATAGCATTTGATCCATGGTGTTACACAAGTTGAGGTAATGGGAATAGTTAGCTAGAATAGTTGCTGGTTCTCACAATTGCTTGGGGTATATAAAGAAGTCCCTGAGATTAATAGACTTGTCTGATGAGCTTGAGGCTTCAATGCTCTCAGATTCCCTGATCCCAATCTCTCTTTGTATTTCATTCCCAATACCCTTCGGGCCCATGACTCCTACAGTTGTAGTCTTCTATTTCTTCTAGGGTCAATGTAGGTAGTCTGTGTTTCTAGGAATTTTTCCATCTTGTCTACATTGTTTGTTGTTGTTGTTGCTTTTTTTTTTTTTTTGGCATACAGTTGTCCATAGTATTCTCTGTGATCTCTTTGTTCTGAGTGGTCAGTGGTAATGTCCCACCTTTCATCTGTGATTTTGTTCATTTGCATCTTCCCTCATTTTTTGTTTGTCAGTCTAGCTCAGGGTTTGTTGATTTTGTTGATCTTAAAGAATGAGGTTTTAGTTTTGTTGAATCTATTGTTTTTGTTTGTTTTTTGTTCTCAATTTCATATATTTTTGCTCTGATCTTTACTATTTCTTCCCTTCAGCTGGTTTGGAATTAGTTTGCTGTTCTTTTTCTAGTTCCACGAGATGTGCCTTAGAACTTTGATTTTAGCTCTTGTTTTTTAATGTAAGTAAGCACTGAGAGGTATAAATTTCCCTCTCAGCATTGCCTTTGTGGAGTCCCATAATTTTATGTGCTCTGTTCTCATTTTCATTCATCTCAGATATTTGCTGAATTCTCTTGCAATTTCTTCTTTGATCCATTCGTTATTTAAGAGTGTGTTGTTTAACCTCCATATATTTATGAATTTTCCCTTTTTATGTCCATTATTGATTTCCAGCTTCATTCCATTATTTTTTTAAAGATTTATTTCTCTCCCCTCCCCCTGCCCCAGTTGTCTGTTCTCTGTGTCTATTTGCTGCATGTTCTTCTTTGTCTGCTTCTGTTGTTAGCAGCATGGGAATCTGTGTTTCTTTTTGTTGTGTCATCTTGTGTCAGCTCTCCATGTGTGCAGTGCCATTCCTGGGCAGGCTGAACTTTCTTTCGTGCTGGGCGGTTCTCCTTATGGGGTGCACTCCTTGTGCATGGGGCTCCCCTATGCAGAGGACACCCCTGCGTGGCATGGAACTCCTTGCATGCATCAGCACTGCACATGGGCCAGCTGCACATGAGTCAAGGAGGCCGGGGATTTGAACCACAGACCTCCCATGTGGTAGACGGATGCTGTAACCACTGGGCCAAGTCTGCTTCCCTCATTCCATTATGATCAGAGAAAGTGTCTGTTTAATTTCAGTCTTTTTAAATTTATTGAGACTTGTCTTGTGACCCAACATATGGTCTATCTTGGAGAAGGATCCATGAGCACTTGGGAAGATTGTATATCCTGCTGTTTTGGGGTATGTAATGGTTAGCCAAGGCGGTACTGATAAAAAAAACACCAGAAATTGGTGGGTTTTTATAAAGGGTATTTATTTGGGTTAGGAGCTTACAGATACTCGGTCATACAGCATAAGTTACTTCCTTCACCAAAGTCTGATTTCACGTGTTGGAGCAAGATGGCTGCTGATGTCTGTGGGGGTTCAGGCTTCCTGGGTTCCTCTCTTCCCAGGGCTTGCTTCTTCCCAGACTTAGCATTCCTCTCTTCCCAGGGCCCCAACTTAAGGCTTCAGCACTAATCTCCAACATCAAAACTCCAACATCAAAAACCCCTAACTCTGTCCTTTGCCATGCTCTTTATCTGTGAGTCTCCCTCCCACCAAGGGGTGAGGACTCAGTGCCCTACTGGCAGAAGAGGTTTACCTGATTACTTAATTACTAAATCCAATATAATCTGATATGCCCAGAGGAAAAGATCAATTTACAAACATAATCCAATATATATACATTTAATTCATCAGTAATATCAAATTGCTACAGGGTGCAATGTTCTATAGATGTCTGTTAGGTCTAGTTCATTTACCATATTATTCAACCTCTCTGTTTTTTTACTTATCTCTGTCCAGATGTTTTTTCCAATACTGAGAAAAGGTGTATTGAAGTCTCTAACTATTATTGTAGAGACATTTATTTCTCACTTCACTTTTGCCAGTGTGTACCTCATGTACCATGCAGCATTTAGGTGCATAAATATTTATTATAGTTATTTTTTCTTGATGAATAGTCCCTTTTATTAGTATATAGTGACCTTATCCATCCCTTATAACAGATTTGCATTTAAAATCTGTTTTGTCTGATATTAGTATCACTACTCCAGGTCTTTTTTGGTTACTATTTTTACGTTCTTTTTCCTACCTTTCACTTTTAACCTGGTTTTGTCTTTACATCTTAGGTGGGTTTCTTGTAGACAACTTAAAAATGGCTCGTATTTTTTAGTACATTCTATCAGTCTCTGTCTTTTGATTGGGAAATTCAAGCCCTTACCCTTCAATGTTATGAATGTAATGGCCTTACTTACTTCATCCACTTTGTCCTATGACTTTCTGTTGTTATATCATACTGCTTATCATACTGCTGTCTTTCTTTTTACCCCTTAATTTACCATTCCTCATAATCTTCATTTCATTTCTATACTCTTCTCCAAGTCACTCCCCCTTGTTTTTTCCTTTAAGTCTTTTGTAATTCTGGTTTTGGTAATATATTCTATCAGTTTTTGTTTGTCTGTGAAGACTTTGAACTCACTGTCATTTTTGAAGGACAATTTTGCTGGATACAGACTTCTTGGTTGGCAGTTTTTCTCTTTCAGTACCTTAAATACATCATATCACTTTCTTCATGGTTTCTGATGGGAGGTCAGTACTTAATCTTTTTCTTTTTTTAAGATTTTTTAAAAAATTTATTTCTCTCCCCGCCAGTTGTCTGCTGTCTGTGTCCATTTGCTGTGTGTTCTTCTGTAACCACTTCTATCCTTATCAGTGGCACCGTGAATCTGTATTTCTTTTTGTTGCATCATCTTGTTGTGTCAGCTCTCCATGTGTGCAGTGCCATTCCTGGGCAGGCTGCACTTTCTTTTGCACTGGGAAACTCTCTTTATGGGGTACACTCCTTGCATGTGGGGCTCCCCTACGTGGGGGACACCCCTGCATGGCAGGGCACTCCTTGTGTGCATCAGCACTGTGCGTGGGTAACTCCACACAGGTCAAGGAGGTCTGGGGTTTGAACCGTGGACCTCCCATGTGGTACAAGGATGCTGTAACCACTGGGCCATGTCCACCACCTCATTGTGGCTTCTTTCTCCACCTGCCTTTCACTCTGCTTATAAAGGACTCCAGGAATCCAGACTAAAGCCCAACCTGATTCATTTGAGCAATACCTTAACCAAAGTAAATCTTGAAGAGATTTATTTCCAATGGGTCCACATGCTCCAGAATGCCCACCAAGACCAAGAACATGTCCAAACTAATTCACTGCAGAGGGCAAGGCTCAGTATCCAAGCACTTTTCAAGCCTCTCCTTGAGTCATTTTTGCTAATGCCCCATTAGCCAAAACAAGTCACTTGACCAAACCTAGAGTTAATATGGGAGCAGACTACATAAAAACAAGAACATAGAGACCACTGAAGAAATAATCTACCCACATTCCACCTTCTGGACAAAATAAGTTAAGTCACTCCTACATGAAAAATACATTTACCTCTTTCCCCCAAGATTCTCAAAGGCACTAATTTCAAAACCTCATAATATACACCAAGGTCATTAGTTGGCATCTTTTTTGGAGTTATGTTTTCTAAGTGGTTGTTGTAGTATATAGGAATGAAATCAAATTGCATATCTTGATCTTGTATACAGAAAATTTTAGCTCTTAATTTTAACCATTTGCCTGTAGATTGCCCTTAAGAAGCAGCACAGTATAGTGGTCAACAGCCTGGAAATAGGATTCTGATAGCCTAAACTTAAATCCAAGCTCTGCCACTTATCAGCTGTGTGATCGTGTACAAGTTCCTCAAACTCTCTATGCCTCAGTTTTGTCATCTGTAAAATGAAGATGATAATAATACCAAGGTCAAATACCAAAATTACCTTGCATATTTTATGAAGATAAAATTAATTAATATTTCTAAAGCACTCAGGGCAATGGCTCATCTTTTGCAACTACCATTAAAGTGTTCATTAGATTAAATAACTTTTATTTGTTCTTATACTTAATTCTGTTTTTGTTTGCTTGCATTTGAAAGTATAAGCAGTGACAGTGACTATCCTGTATTTGTTACTTTTTTTAAGATTTATTTTTTTATTTATTTCCCCCCACCTCCCCCACCTCCCAGTTGTCTGCTCTCTGTGTCCATTTGCTGTGTGTTCATCTGTGTCTGCTTCTATTCTTGTCAGCAGCCAGGGAATCTGTGTCTCTTTTTGTTGCATCATCTTGCTGCATCAGCTCTCCGTGTGTGCAGCGCCACTCCTGGGTGGGCTGCACTTTCTTTCATGCTGGGCAACTCTCCTTATGGGGTGCACTCCTTGCACATGGGGCTCCCCTACACAGGGGCACCCCTGCATGGCAGGGCACTCCTTGTGCTCACCAGCACTGCATATGGGCCAGCTGCACACATGTCAAGGAAATCCTGGGTTTGAACCACAGACCTCCCATATGGTAGGTGGATGCTCTATCCGTTGAGTCAAGTCCACTTCCCCTGTATTTGTTCTTGACATTAAAGGGAACAATATGAACATCTGACCACTTAGGAATAAGATTTGCTATAAGTTTTGATAGACACCCTTCATCAAGATAAGGAAGGTCTACTCTAGTTCTGTTTTGCTAGGTATTTTAATCATAAATTGGTAATACTAAAACTTTTTATGAAAATTACAGGAACTGAAATTTTAAAATCCATCCATTCCCTGAAAAAATTCAACTTTTTCCTGACATCTCCTTGTTTGTTAATTTGTTCAGTTGGTTGGTTAATAAAGATGGTAGATTCAGTTTGCTTCTATTTATTTAGGATTTTTGTATGAGTTGAGATATTATATTAACCTAAATTTTGATTTCTCATATGATTTTTTCTGGTTTTAAGATTAAACAGACATCAAAAAATAAGTTGAGAAGTGTGTGTGTGTCCCCTCTTCTCTCTCTCTTCTCTTCTCCAGAACATTTTGTATAAGATTGTAAAAAAGTTTTATTCCTGGAATTTATAGTATCAGTTAAATCTGAAAAAAAATCTAGGTCTTATGGGTGTTTTATGAATAATTTTTAACTACTGATTTAGTTTCCTTCATGGTTATAGGTCTATTCAGGTTTTCTATTTTCTCTTGAGTCAATTTAGTAAGAAATATTTTTCTAGAAAATTATCAGTTTCATCTATACTCTGAAATTTATTAACTAAAGTTGTCAGTATTCTCTTATTTTTATCTGTTGTTCTTTCATTCTTAATATTGCCATTTGTGTTCTCTCTCCCTCTCTCCCTCCCTGTCCCACCCTTTTTCTCTCTCTCTCTCTCTTCTCTCTCTCTCTCTCTCACACACACACACACACACACACAGAGCAACAGCAGCATTCTAGTTCATGGATTTTTTTAAAGAACTAAATTTTGGTTTTGTTGATCTTCAGCATAAAATAAACAAAATATCTTTGTTTATTCTTTCATTAATTTCTGCTCTAGTTTTTATTATTTGCTTTCTTCAGGTTTGTTCTGTTCTTTTCCTAACTTCTTAATTAGTTTTTGCTCTTTTTTCTTTCTAGTGTAAGTATCTAAGGATATAAATTCAAATTTCCCTCTAAGTACCATTTTAACTACATTCTTTGAGTTAGATGTAGAGTATTCTTGTTAACATTCAATCCTAATTTTAAATTATATTTATTTCTGAATCTATAGATGATATATTACAATTTTACATTTTTAAAAAATATAAATAATAGGATACTATTATTGACACTTTGCTTTTTCTCTCTTGGAGTTGTTCCATATCTGTAAAAAGAAATAATTTTTTTCATTCTTTTTGATGACTGCCTTTTATTAACCATTTCTCTATTGATAGATATTAGGGTTTGTTTTCCATTTTTGCTGTAACAAATAAGGCTGAAATTTAAAACTATTTCTCTCTTGGAGTTGTTCCATATCTGTAAAAAGAAATAATTTTTTTCATTCTTTTTGATGACTGCCTTTTATTAACCATTTCTCTATTGATAGATATTAGGGTTTGTTTTCCATTTTTGCTGTAACAAATAAGGCTGAAATTTAAAACTATTTATATATGTAATTTCATGTATGTTCACTTACAAATATATTTGTAAGAGATAGCCCTAAATGTGAAATTGTTGGATCAATTTATTCAATTCTATGCTTACCTGTAATATTGATTGGTTTTGCCTGTAAATATAAACTATCTACCATAAAGTTTTCATTGATTTTTACTCCCTCTGGCAATGCAAGAAAGTGCCTACTTCCCCATATTCTTGCCCAGCTCTGCATATTATGAAACATTTTTATATTTGAAAATACCATAAGAATAATATATTTGTAGGATTAGTTTCTATTTTTCTTATCATGACTAAGGTTGAGCACTTTTTCACTAATAAATCACTTTTTCCCCCTTTCAATAAACCATCTCTATATATTTTTGCCCGTATAGTGGGTTACTGGTCTTTTTCTTATTGATCTCAAAGAGATTTTTTTATATCAGTGATATCAGCCCTCTAAATGCATTATGAATTGAAAATAGTTTCCCAATTTTTTGTTTGGTTTTTGACTTATGTTGGATTTTAAGTTTTTATCACTTAATTGATCAGTCTTGTGCTTTATGTTTTGGGGGTTTTTTTAGTTAAAACTTATGAACATATCTTCTCATATCTTTTACTAATTTTGTCATTTTATTTTAAAAATTTAAATCTTTGTCCATCTGGAATATATGTTGGTACATGGTATAAAGTGGAGTTAAACTAATTTTTGTTCCAAACAGCTACCCAGTTATCCTAACACCATTTATTAAATAATCCATCTACCTGTCACTAATTTGACTCTGTCTTATTGTAAACTCCCATATGTATTAGAGACTATTTACAGACATCCTATTCTTTTTCACTGATTAGTCCTTTTAATCATGTGTCAATATCACAGTGGAGGTTTGGGTTTTTTTGACGGGGCAGGCTGAGTGAGGAAGGCTGGTGTTGACTTTTGAGGAGATGGGGTGTAACATTTTGGTTGAGGTATAACAAACATACAGAAAAGTGCCCAAATCATAAGCATAAAGCTTGACGAACATTTACAGTGTGAACATACCATATTACTGTACTCAGATCAAGAAGCAAAGCATTTCCAGAATCCTCCCAGTCACTACCCTACTGAGGGTAACTGAATCCTAAATTAATCCTGACTTGGAGCACGATAATTAGCTGGACCAGTTTTTTTATTTATTAGCTGAATTACACAGTATCTACCCTTGATTCTGGTTCTTTCATTCAACATTATGTTAGTGATATTCAACCACATTGTAGTTGTAATTCATGCAATCTAATTGCTATAGAGTATTCCATTGCATAAATATAGTACAATCATCCCTTCCACTGTCAGTGGGCATTTGGGGAACTTCCTGGTTTTTGCAATTACACATAGTGCTCGTATGAACATTCTTTTGTACGTCATCTGATGAGCATATGTTCGTATTTCTGTTTAATATGTAGCTAGGGTTGGAATTACTGGGTCACAGGTTATGCATATGTTCATCCTAAGTAGCCAAATGGTTTTCCAAAGTGATTGTACCAGTGTATGAAAGTTTCATTGCTCTGCTTCGCTGCCTACCCTTGGTATTTGTAGCAGGAGCTGTTGATGCCCAGCCATTTTCCCTCAAGCCTTTCCATATCATTGCACACCAGCATTTTTAACGCTTAACCTGAGGGCCCCCAGGGAATCCCATGCTCCCACTCCTAAGAGGGAAGAAGTGTAGGGGATTAACAAGCCCTGAGCAGAGTTCAGTCGGTGACGGGTGAGAAGTGGTTTATCCATACCCTGAATCTCTTGCCCTCCAGACAGGATAATTAAGCACATGTTCTACACTCGCTCTTGGAGATGCAGTGGAATGAAGCTTCAGTTGGATGACAGTGACAAATGGCTTGATCATTCATCCTGTGCCTGCTGCCTTTCTTGTCTCCCTTGTCCACTCCCCTACTGGTGTTTTAAAATCTTATCTCAAGATATGCTTTCTATGGAAATCCAAAGTAAGAAAGTCTGTTCTTTTTCATTTTGGTAATGGTGGGGAGTGATTTGGGGAGAAATATGTCTAAAAACACCCCTAAGAGGAGTCACAATGAAAACAGGGTTTCAGAAACATTGACTTAGATATAGGAACCATCTCAAATTTATTTTTGTGTATGTTATAAGGTAGGGTTCCAGTTTCACCTTTTGTGTATGTTTATCTAGTTGTAGCAACACCGCCTGTGGAAGGCTTTTCTTTCCTGCTTGAATTGCCTTTATTGTATAGACAGTATAGGCCTGGCTCTTTTTTGTTCCACTGGCTCCTTTGTCTAGTGTTAAGCAAATACCACACTATCTTGCTTATTCTTACTCCATAGTAAGCTTTAAGTCCATAGCATAATCCTCCAACCTTTTTCTTCTTTTTTGAGATTGGCTTGGCTATTCTTGGTCATCTGCATTTCCATGTTATTGCTAGAGTCAGACTTTTGATTTCTGCCATGACTTTTACTGTTATGGGTTGAATTGTGCCTCCCCCACCACCCCTGAAAAAAAAGACATGTTTATGCCCTAAACCCTGGTCATATGAATGTGACCTTATTTGGAGATGAGTCTTTGAACAAAGATGTTATTAGTTATGATGAGGAGAAACTGGATTAGGATGGGCCCAAATCCAAGATGGCAGCTGTCTGTGAGCCCGTGAACACCATGTGGGCACAGGGGAAACAGACAAGGGCAAAGGGGACTGTCATGTGAAGATGGAGACAAGAAAGAAACCTGCAAGGAACAGCGGGGATGGGCAGCAAACTCTAGAACCAGGAAGAGGCCAGGAAGGACTCCAGGGGGCATGGCCCCACCAGCACCTTGACTTCAGGCTTCTGGCCTCTGGGCTGCAAGGCAATACATTTCTCTTGTTCTAAGCCACTGAATAGTGGTGATTTGCTCTAGCAGCCCTGGGAAACTCAGGCAGACAGGAGGGAAAGAGATCAGAACACGGGCCTGTCATTTAAAATGTATAGGACAAAGTAAGGAATTTTAAATGTATCTAGGGAAGCAGACTTGGCCCAGTGGTTAGGGCATCTGCCTACCACATGGGAGGTCCATGGTTCAAACCCTGGGCCTCCTTGACCCACGTGGAGCTGGTCCATGAGCAGTGCTGATGTGCGCAAGGAGTGCGCATGTCCGTGGTGTAGGAGAGCCCCACACGCAAGAAGTGCACCCTGTAAGGAGAGTCACCCAACACATAAAATGTGCAGCCTGCCCAGGAGTGGTGCAACACATATGAAGAACTGACTCAGCAAGATGACGCAACAAAAATGAGACATGGATTCTGGGTGCCACTGACAAGAATACAAGCAGACACAGAAGAACAGACAGTGAATGGACACAGAGAGCAGACAACTGGGGGGGGGAGGAGGAAGGGGAAAGAAATAAAAAATAAATCTAAAAAAATAAAAATAAATAAATAAGCAAATGTGTCCTAAGTGCAGTGGGTATCACAAGGAAATATTATTTACCTTGAAGCATATCTTGAAAATTGAGAACCACTCAATAATATTAAATTGAATTGCTGGGATTATTTGCACAGCTTATGAAAATGTTATTCCATAAAATACCTAAATAATATTTGGTGTTAATGAAGATCATTGGCCCTTTGATTAAGAATAGGTGAAAAGCAAGCTAACTATAAATGTTTTTCAGTGGCAAGACACTGCCCAGAAATTCAGAAATAGATCATTTTGGCAGGGAAAAACTTGCTGAACTCTGGAAAATAGGAGTATTATAAGTAGATACAATCAAAAAGAGTTTGGAACCTAGAGAAGAGAAATTAATTTTCTATAAATATGTTTTCCCAATTGTGCTTCTTATATATTCATACACAGGTCTCTTGATTGCTGTACTATCAATTTGCTTCACTAGATGGAGTTATGAGACATAATATTTACAAATGCTTTCCAAAAGGAAAAATAATCTTTGATATTTTAAGAAAATGATTTATTTGTACAAAAACAAAATAAAACGACTATGCTTGTAAGATGTCATCTTAAAAGAGATGATATTCCATGTAAGAAATTGTAGTCTCCTGGGAGAAATGTTTTCTAGCGATTAATAATGAGTAATTTACTAGTTAATATTTCTATCAATGAGCAGCGTGCATGGGTTCTTTCACTTACTCTCTCTTTTGTTCATTTCTCATTCATTTACATGTGCCCAACACTGTTAGGCATTAGGGATATAAAAATAAGGAAGACAATGTTGCTTTAATTTGTTCCTGGATATTTTACTCTTCTGATGGCATTGTGATTGTATATTGTCTTAATTTCCTCTTAAGGTTGTCCATTATACTCTGTAGAAACACAAGCACAAACAAAAAATAAGGAAGACACACTCCCAGTCACCGAGGAGCTCACAGCCTCAGTCAAGTAGGGGAGAAAAATATATAAACTAACAATTTGAATACATTTTGGCAGAACTGTGGAATGCTAAATGTAAGGTTCAGTGGTGGCACCAAGAAAGAAATGACTAGCTTTTATTGCATAGGAGGGATGGTTGGGATGAGTTTTAGAGATAAGTACTTCAGAGACAATGAAGAATGGGGAGAAGAGGGTAGCAATAGTCAGACAAAACCTGGTGATGGCCTGAATCAAATTAGTACCTGCAGGGATAGACAGGAGGAGATACGATGCATACGATGTGGAGGAGGTAGAATAGGCTGACTGAATGGCTAAAGACGTGGGGGGACAAGGAGGAGGGAGACATTTCTTAGGTAGTTTGAAACATGTCCAGTTGAGATCAGGGTAAACATCCCACATGAATCTACTCATATATTAAATTGTAAACTGCTTCCCCACCCTTGCCCTTCTCTTGGGATCTCACCCCATTCTCTGTTTTCTCTGGCAGGTGAACTTGTTCTCTCTGCCAAATGAGTCCGTCTCAGTCTAGATTTGTGCTGACATGTATTAAATTTCCTGTGAAAGTAAGGAACTATTACATCATCTCTCCTTCTTGCTCTCGCTCTTGCTCACTTACACACACACATACATGCCATGGGCAAGTCCATAGAGACAAATATAGTGTCATTTGTAAAAAATAACAGAACAAAAATATATGGAATGGATATTAATGCTGCAGAAAGACAACCTTGCACTCATAATTCATTGCAGAGAACTATGCAGTGATTACCATTAAGTGTTCTTGAATCCTGGAATGGGGTGTGGGTCTTACTGCAGGTATTTAAATCATTTTACATAGTCCCCTACTTGTAGTAGTTTTCATAAATTCCTGCCAGCAAATAGTAGTAGAGCTGACTAGATAATTTTCTAAGTTGCTTTTTAATTCTATTATTTTATGCCAAAGCTTAGAAATCTAGAATTTTTGTTTTGTTTTCAGACTTCCCTTTTTTATTGTTCTTTTTATTTTTTCTCCCTTTATTTTTTAAAATGTTACATTAAAAAATTTAAGAGGTCCCCATATACCGACCACCCCCCTCACCCCACTCCTCCCACATCAACAACCTCTTTCATCATCATGAGACATTCATTGCATTTGGCGAATACATTTTGGAGCACTGCTGCACCACATGGATAATGGTTTACATTGTAGTTTACACTCTTTCCCAGTCCACCCAGTGGGCCATGGCAGGACATACAATATCCAGCATCTGTCCCTGCAGTACCACCCAGGGCAACTCCAAGTCCTGAAAATGCCCCCACATCATATCTCTTCTTCCCTCTCCCTACCCTCAGCAGCTACTGTGGCCACTTTCTCCACATCAGTCCTACAATTTCTTCCATTACTAATCACAATAGTTCTATAGTAGAATATCAGTAAGTGCACTCTAGTCCATACTCTATTCCTCCATTCTGTGGACCCTGGGATGGTTATTTCCACTCCACCTCTATATCGAGAGGGGGCTTAGATTCCACATGGATGCTGGATGCAATTCTCCTGCTTGCACTTGTAGGCACTCTTGGCTCCCTGGTGTGGTGGATGACCTTCTTCACCTCCCTGTTAGCTGGCCAGGGTAAGTCCAATAAACCAGAGGGTAGGAGTTGCAAGTCTGCTGAGGCTCAGAGCCTGGCTGTCACATGGACAGTCCACAATTTCAGATCTCCTGAGTATACACCAACCACAGGTCCAGTAAAAGCGACAGAAGAGGTATGTGTAGAAATGTCATTTCTGAGTCCAACTCCATCACACTCAGGAACACAAACTCCAAAGTAGGGCCAACTGACATGGCACTGAACTCCAGAGCCATCTGCCAAGACCATAGAACCTGTGGGTCTCTGTAGCTCTCAGGAGAACCAGTACCTGGGGTTGTATCTATGTTGACTGTCTCTGGGACCCTGCTTAGGCATGAGTAAGCGCAACCCCTCTGATGACCTCCCGACTCTTTTTTGGAGACTCATAGCCGTATAAACTCATTTTTCCTTTCCATTTCCCCCTTTTATTCAAGGTCAAAAAGCAGTTTTTAACACCTGATATTACATGTAGGCTGAGGTATTCTGCTGGTCTGAGTTGAACCTTGTACTCAAGGTCTCTTTCTAGTTACATCATCAGCTGGTGTTTGTAGGAATTCCGTGACACCAGAGAGGCTTATCCCCAGGAGTCATGCCTCACACTGGGGGGAAGGTAATGCATTTACATGACTTAGAGACTGGCCACATTTGAGCAACATGGAGGCTCTTAAGAGGTAACTCTTAGGCACCCTGCAGCTCTAGGCCTAGTCCATATTTCAGACTCACAGGCTCATAAGCATAGTCATCAGTATCAAGGGCTCATAATGTATAACATAAGATAACTAAAATTTAGAAAATTGTATCATCTAAAATATAAACCATAATGTAAACCCAAATGGAACCATGTTTGAAAGCTATGTTTCAATATCTGTACATCAGCTGCAGTAAATATAATATGAACATACAAAAAGATCATTGCTGGGGAAGGGACAAAGTGTTTGATGTTGGATATGTGGGAGTACCCTATATTGTATATGTGAATGACTGTGATCTAAAACTTTTGTGAAGACAAACTTAATAATTAGAAAAAAAAGAAAGGATGTAGACACTGAGGAAGAAATGAAAGAAACTGTCTTGCCACTGTACATACAATGCAACACCAATTGCTGTGAAGTGCAAAATGTCAAAAACAAAGCTTTTTCATTTTTTCATTTTTTGATACGCCAATTTATTTTTTCTTTATTTAATTTGTCTAAATTAGTATGTATTCTATATCTAACCTTTAAACCCATCACTATATCCCATTTTACTATTAATGGAACTTGGTAATAAGGCTTCATTTTTGAAGAAGTTTTGGACCACAGAGAGGTTCAACTATGGTGGGGGCAGAACACTGGTGTGGAGTGTTATTGATGGGGGGGGCACATGGTTGGGAGGGAGTTTTCCAGGGCACAGATATAGGGTAATAAAAATGTTTGGATATTTTCATAGTAGTTACAGTTAAAAACAACTGAGGGAGTGCTGAGTTCCTAGCCAGGGGAGCTCTATCACAGTCCCCAATGGAACAGCAACAATTCCCCAAGTGCAATGGCAAAGACCAATAAAGAAGGATGTTCCAGATTTCCTTTGATTTCTATTGTGAACTCACTTCTGTTTTCATTTAACATTCACATGTTTCTTTTTATCCATCCCTAATACAAGGAGTGTAATAAAACATACTCTGTAGGTGTTTGAGACCACATATATCAGCCTAGAGAGCTGCTGGAGGCAGGATGAGAGGGAGATATAAAGGGAGGAGAAGCTAAAATCACAAAGCATACCTTCACCAGAGGCAGAATTGATCAAGTGCCAGATAAAACTAAACTTCAAAAGTCCTGACTCAGAGCAGATGTGGCTCAAGCAGTTGAGTGCCCACGTCCCACATGGAAGGCCCCGGGTTCAGTTCCTGGAACCTCCTGCAGACAATGAGCAAAAAAGAACAAATGAGCAAATAGATGAGGGAGCCAACTCAGGGGAGCTGAAGTGGCTCAATGGCTGAGTGCCAGCCTTCCACATATGAGGTTCCAGGTTCCAGGTTCAATCCCTGGTCCTGCTACCTCAAGGGAGAAAAAAAACAAAAAAGAAGTCCTGACTTACCTCTGAAATCTCTGTGCTCTTTGATTTCCATAGTGGCAAAGCAAAATGTTGGGTCTGTATATTTGAATCTCATGCAGGAATTCTTCCAACTTCCTTATCCATATCTTCATCTATATCCACATAATTTCTTTCTGTATCAATACCTATCAATATTCAAATCCACTTCTATATCTTCTCACTTTGCTGTTCTCTCATGCCCAGACCTGTTTCAAACCAGCAGGACAAATCAAGTGGACAGAGGAGAAATGGGGGTGACTGCAAGGAAATTTTTGATGACTACAACAAAGTCAATAAGTGTAAACTCTATTTATTCTTACAGCACATTTCTGAGAAAATTTTAAAGAGTTCAAGTCCAAATTCTTTAAAATGCAACAGGAGCAGGTGGAAGGAGCAAAAGAGTTTTCTATCTAAGGGTCCTTAGTTCATAGGACTCCTCAGAGAAGTGGTTGATTATAGGGCTGGGGCAAGAAAAATCTAAATGAAACATCTTGTGGTGCCAGAAAATAAGAATGTCCTGAAAACAAACAAACAACAGCAAAAAGTCCCACCATAATGATAGGACTATGTCAAAAGGATACAGAAGCCAAGTTGAAGGAGTTCACAATGGTGAAAGTTGGAACAATTTAAGCCACAAAATAAATAATCAAAGATTGGATTGTCATCCATAAATCTAAATAAATACTCATGAGTCCATACTTATCAATATAAATAGATGATGATAAATAAATAAAGTAGGGGAGAAGGGACAGCTCTTTCTTAGAGATTACCCAATCAATAAGTGTAGAAAGGAATGAGGGAAATACAAAATCACTATTAGGCAAACACCACTGTTGCAAGCAAGATTCACAGATAAATGCATCTCTTACAGCCCTGGAGCAGTTCATATCTGCTGCTAAAAGGTTTCTACTACAGATGCAAGAAAAAGAAGGTCCTCATGCTTTCTGTCTGTCTGGTTGTGGCAGCCAAGATTGAATGGGGGAATCCAGGAAATTCTAAAAAACGGGGAAGGGAAAATAATCTTTGCAACTCAGAAATAAACTTAAAAACAGAAAAAAAAATGCACAGGTAGATACTAAAATCCATGGGTGAAAGTTTAAGTGAAAACATGACATTAACAGAATAAATGTATCTCCTCCAAGAAACGTCATCAATTACAAAGGGAAAAATAGTACCTTTATAGTGGAGAAACCTGACAGATGCCATGTTAACCAAATGATCAAGGTCAACATAACCAAAAATAAGACATTCAACATCATGTATTCTTAACATGCTGCACTGAGATGAGCACTCACCTCTGTGATGTGCTTGCCAAAAATGTACAATCTCAATCAAATCATGAGAAAACATCATGCAAACCCAAACTGAGGGCCATTCTACAAAATATCTCACTAGTACTCCTTCCAAAATGATAAGGTCATGAAAGACAAAGACTGAAGAACTCTACCAGATTGGAGGAGACCAAGAGAACACAATAACTAAATGGCAATGGGATTCCAGATTGGATACTGGAACAAAAAAAGGACACTGTGGGGGGGAGGGAAGGGGGAGAGAGGGGGAGGGGGGACTAATGAACTTCAAACAAGGTCTGTAGTTTAATAGTATTGATAGTACCAATGTTAATTTTCTGGCCTTGATCCTCAAATTATGGTTATGGAATTGTTAATAGTAGAGGAAGTTGGGTGAATGGTATACATATACTCTCAGAACAATTTTTACAACTTTCCTATAAGTCTAAAATTATTTAAAATAACAAATTTACTTTTTAAGACCTTGGTTCATGTCTCAGCTCTGGCATTTATTAGCTCTATCACTTTCTGGGCCTCAGTTTCCTTACTAAACATCCTTTCTAGGTGGAATAATCCCTCAGCCTATCGTGGAGAACTATGGATTTGCTTTCTTACTCATAGTGTGTGGCTTCCTTTACTTCAGCCAGTCAAATAACCATAGATCAACAGCCATTGAAAGGAAGAATCTCAGAAAATAACCACGAAATGATTTTTACAGGTAATTCACCTGCAATTCTACTTTCCAATTTAAGGCAGAAGACAGAGGATTGGAGAATTATTCCTAGCTTGTTGGGGGTCAGAAACTGCTTTACAGATATTAGGCCAAGAGGAAACTTATTGTCCCAAAGGTTTTTCTAAAGAAAGAGCATTTTTAGACCAGAAGAAAACATACAAAAATGCAGTACTATCTGTTAAAGAGTAGTGAAAATATAAGGGGTCATTTTTTCTCAAAGTTTCCTCAATGTTAACATTGTATTTTTAGAATTAAAACTACATGTACCAAAAAAAATTGTATTTATAATGGATAAACATGTTCTTGTGGAACTCACCCCCTCTCTAATCCTAGTAACTAAGGAGAATGTCTACAGAATGCTTTGGCGGTGAAAAGCGAATCAGTCTGGCAGGGTTCGTTTCCCTTGATAGTCTACCACACACCCACATATGCATTTCTCTTGACCCCTAAGGACATCCCATGCTCTCTCCTCCCATCAGTATCTGCCCCCCTGTTCTCGTTCTTCTATGGGCCCTTCATCCCTGCAGCAAATGGGCAAATAGGTCAAACCTTAATCTGAGCTCAAGAATATCTGAGCAAAGAGGGATCTCCTTTCAAATTCAGCAACGTTTTCTGTAGTTGTTGACAATCAGAGGGCCTTGTCGCCCTTACCATTCCACCTTCTTCTCTCATAGGAAGTTATAGGAAGTTGAGGTCTTTTTTTCCCCCTCAAGTTTACTGGCAATTTTCTGTAATCAGACCTCTTTAGAGGGAGCAGATGTGGCTCAAGGTTTGAGCTTCCCACATGGAAGGGCCACGTTCAGTTCCAAGGCCCCATGAAAAAAACAAAACAAAAAAACCAACCCAGTGAAGCTGATGTGGCTCAGTGGTTGAGCACTGGCTTCCCACATGCAAGGTCCCAGTTTCAATCCCTGGTCTCCAGTGCCTAAAAAAAAAGAAAGAAATCTCTGTAGAATACAAATTACCCAGGACACTTTCTAGGATCCCATCTCCAAATGGTTCACTTTTAAAAGAACTAGCAAGATCTTTTCATAGTCCTTATCCTTATGGAGTGTTCACAAACATGTTTCCCAAGGACAGCACATGCTTTCAACATTGCTCAGCATCATTCCACGAGTAGGCAAATTATGTGTTGGTAGTAGTGATGTTAAATCGGTACTTGTCAGGTTACATGGTCCCCTTCAGTTGCCTGGAGCTCGTCTCAGTTGTTTAATGGTAGCCACCTACTCAAAAGTAGTTCCTTTACCACAAGTCCTAGGTTCTACCAGAAATGCCTTTAATCTCTGCCTGGAATTAGTTCCAGATATCTGAAGTTTATCCCTTTCAGCACCAAAACCAAAATGTCATTTGAACTATTCTCTATGAACTTTTTATGTAAGATATTCTTCTGCACATTTAAAATAGGTTCGTTGCATAAAAGTTAATAGTCCTAGGTGAACTCTATTATAAGAAATGTCTCTAAGACAAGGAAATATCATTATTTGATTTTGTCTAAATTCTTCTAGCCCATAGTCCTTTGAATTCTTAGGTCAAATGTTTAGGGGTTTTTTTCCTACTTTTTAAAAATTGAAGCATATACATGAACATACATAAACAATAGTGTAAAGCAAAAGTTGTGAACTTACAAAATAAACATGCTTAACATCCTACAGAGGTTCCATACATCACCCCACCACCACCACCTTGCATGGTTGTGAAACATTTAAAAATTATGCAAAAGCATCATCAAAATTTTACTACTAAGTATAGTCCTTATCTTACATTTGGTCTATTTTTCCCCAAACCCACCATATTATTATTTTAAAATATTTTTATTACAGAGATTATGAACTTAAAAAACAATCATGCACACATGTAGAATTTCCAAACAACACCCCTTTAGCAACACACCACACTGTGGTGGAATATTTGTTATAGATTATGAGACTATTACCACTAGCCAGGGTTCATAGAGTACATTTGGCACACTTTTTCCATACCCCCCATTATCAACACAGTACATCTTTGGCATTGATGCAAGAATATTATGGTATTGCTGTTAACCACAGTCCATAGGTCACTCCAGTTATATTCTCCCCATGTTTCTCCACATTGCCACCACCCTGCAATAGTGATGTATATCTGCTTTAGCTCCCAGAAGGACATTCTTGCATCTGTACCATCAACCACAATTCTTATCCACCTCTGGTTTCACTATTTTATTCAGTCCCTAGATTATTCTGTAGCTTTCTTTCAAATAACATTTACATCCCTAGACTACCCTTTTCAGCCACAATCCCATTTAAAAATCAACTACTACTCCCTATATTGTGTTACCATTCAACTCTATCCATTTCCACCCTTTTACAATCAAGTTAATTAAAACTTGTGTAAATATTAAGCACTAGTAGTCCTTCTTAGCCTTCCTCTTATCTCCTAATAACCTATACTCTAGGTTTTAACTCCATGAGTTTATTCTTCATATTTAGTTCATATTAATGAGACTATGTAATATTTGTTCTTTTGTGTCTGGCCTATTTCACTTAGCATAGTACCCTCAAGATCCATCCATGTTATCATGTGTCCCAATTTCATTTCTTCTTATTGCAGCATAGTATTCCATTGTATGTATTTACCCCATTCTGTTTATTCATTCATTGGCCAATGGCACTTGGGTTGTTTCCATCTTTTGGCAATTGTGAATAACGCTGCTGTGAACATCGGTGTGCAGATGTCTGCTTGTGTCACAGTTTTCAGTTCTTCTGGATACATTCCTAGTAGAGGAATTGCTGGATCATATGGCAGTTCTATATTTAGCTTCCTAAGAAACTGCCAAACTATCTTCCCTAGAGCTACACTATTTTAAAATCCTACCAACAGTGAAGAAGCTTTATGGTTTTTGCTTCTATATTTAGGCCTTTGATGCATTTTAAGTTAATTTTTGTATAAGGTGTGAGATAGGGGTCCTCTTTCTCTCTTTTGTCTATGCATATCCAGTTCTTCCAGCACCATTTGTTGAATAGGCTATTCTGCCCCAGCTGGGTGGGTTTAATAGGCTTGTCAAAAATGACTTGATCATAGATGTGAGAGTCTGTTTCTGAACCATTAATTCAGTTCCATTGGTCTATGTGTCTATCTTTATGCCAATACCATGCTGTTTTTCAACCACTTTACCTAGGTAATATGATTTAAAGTCTGGAAGTGAGAGTCTTCCAACATCACTTTTCCTTTTTAAGGTGTTTCTAGCTATTTGGGGCCCTTTTCTCTTCCAAATAAATTTGATAATTGTGTTTTCCTTTTGCTTAAGAGATGTTGGTGGAATTTTTATTAGTATTGCACTGAATCTGTACATCAGTTTGAGTAGAATTGACATCTTCATGATATTTAGTCTTCCAATCCATGAGCATGGAATGTTCTTCCAATTATTTAGGTCCTTTAAAATTTCCTTTAACAATACATTGTAATTTTCTGAATACAAGTGCTTTACATCCTTGGTTAAGTTTATGCCTAAATATTTTATTCTTTTAGTTGCTATTGAAAATGGAATTTTTTCCCTGGCTTCCCCCTCAGGTTGCATTTGTATTGAAACACCACTGATTTTTGTGTATTGATCTTGTATCCTGACACTCTTCTGAAATCCTTTATTAGCTCTAGCAGCTTTCTTGTAGATTTTTCAGGACTTTCTAGATATAGGACCATATCACCTGTGAATAGCAAAAGTTTTACTTCTTCCTTTCCAATTTGTATGCCTTTTATTTCTTTTTCTTGCCTGATTGCTCTAACTAGAACCTCAAGCACTATATTGAACAACAGTGGTGATAGTGAGCATCCTTGTCTTGTTCCTGATCTCAGTGGGAAAGCTTTCAGTCTTTCACCACTGAGAACAATGTTAATTGTGGGTTTTTCATAGATGGCATTTATCATGTTGAGAAAGTTTCCTTCAATTCCTATATTCTGAATTATTTTCACCAAGAAATGATGCTGTATTTTGTCAAATTCCTTGTCTGCATCAATCAATAGGATCATATGATTTTTCTTTGATTTATATATGTGGTAGAGTACACTGATTGATTTTCTTGTGTTAAACCACACTTGCATTCCTGGTATAAAACCCACTTGATCATGATTAATAATTCTTTTAATGTTTGGTTGGATTAGATTAGCAAGTATTTTGTTGAGGATTTTTGCATCCATAGTCATTAAATAAATAGATGTTATTTTCTTTTTTCATAATACCTTTAGCTGGCTTTGGTATTAGAATGATACTGGCTTCATAGAATGAGTTTGGTCATGTTCCTTTTTGTTCAGTTTTTTTGGGAGAGCTTGAGTAGGATTGGTATTAAATCTTCTTTGAATGCTTGGTGGAATTCACATGTGAAACCATCCAGTCCTGGGCTTTTCATTTAGGGGTGTTGTTTGATTTGTTGTGATTGGTTTGTTGAGGTCTTCTATTCTTCTAGTGTCAGTGTAGGTTGTTTGTAAGTTCCTAGGAGTTTTTCCACTTCATCTACATTGTCTAGTTTTTGGATACAGTTTTTCATTGTATCCTCTTATGCTCTCTTTTATTTCAATAGGGTCCGTAGTAATGTGCCCACTTTCGTTTTTTATTTCAGTTATTTGCATCTTCTCTTCTTTTTCTTTGTCAGTCTTGTTAAGGGTTTGTTGATTTTGTTAATCTTCTGAAGGAACCAACTTCTGGTTTTGTTAATTCTTTCTGTTGTTTTTTTGTTTGTTTTAAATTTCATTTATTTCTGCTCTGATCTTTGTTATTTCATTCCTTCTACTTGCTTTAGGGTTAGTTTGCTGTTCTTTTTCTAGTTCCTCCAACTGTGTAGTTAGGTCATTGGTTTTAGCACTTTCTTCTTTTTTAATATAAGCATTAAGGGCTATAAATTTCCTTCTCAGCACTGCCTTCAGTGCATCCCTTAGGGTTTCATATGTTGCTTTCTCATTTTATTTGTCTCAAGATATTTGTTGATTTCTCAAAATTTCTTCTTTGACCCACTGATTATTTAAGAGTATGTTGTTTAATTTCCATATATTAGTGAATTTTTCCTATTACTGCCTCTTGTTGATTTCCAACTTTATTCCATTAGGATCACAGAAAGTGCTTTGTATAATTTTGAAGTTGTTGAATTTATTAAGATCAGCTTCGGGCCCCAACATACAGTCTATCCTGGAGAAAGATTCATAAGCACTTGAAAATAATGTATATCCTGCTGTTCTGTATATGTCTGTATGCTGTTCTGTATATGTCTATTAGGTTTAGTCCTTTTATCATATTATTCAAGCCATCTGTTTCTTTATTGATCTTCTACCAAGATGATCTATCCAATGCTCAGAGTTGTGTATGAAGTCTCCAACTATTATTGTAGAGATATCTATTTCTCTGTTCAGTTTTGCCAGAGTTTGCCTCATGTATCTTGTGGCATTCTGGTTAAGTGCATATACATTTATGATTGTTATTTCTTCCTGATGAATTGCCCCTTTTATTAATATGTAATGTCTTTCCTTATCTCTGATAGCAGTTTTTCTTTTAAAGTCTACTTTGTCTGATATAAGTATAGCCACTCAGCTTTTTTGTTGTTGTTGATGTTGTTACTGCATGTGTGGAATATATTTTTCCAACATTTCACTTTCAATCTATTGGTATCCTTGGGTCTAAGGTGAATCTCTTGCAGACAGCATACAGATGGTTCATGCTTTCTTATCCATTCTGCAAGTCTGTGTCTTTTGAATGGGGAGTTTAATCCATTAACATTCAATGTTATTACTTTAAAGGCAGTTCTTATTTCTTATTTCACACATTTTGACCTTTGGGTTTTGTCATATTTTATTTTCACCACTCTTTTGACACTTTCAGTTGCTTTGATGGATATAATCTTCATTTCTAAACTCTCTTCCAAGACTCTCTCTCCTGTCTTTTCTTTTCAGGCTGTAGCACTTCCTTTAGTATTTCATGCAAAGCCAGTCTCTTTGTTATAAATCCTCTCAGTTTCTGTTTATCTGTGAATATTCAGATAAACTCACCCTCTTTTTTGAAAGATATTCTTGCCAGATATGAGTTTCTTATCTGGCAGTTTTTCTCTTGCAGTATCTTAAATACATCATACTTCTGCCTTATTGCCTCCCTGGTTTCTGATGAGAAATTAGCACTTAATCTTATTCAGTATCCCTTATATGTTATGCATTGCTTTTTCTTGCTGCTTTCAAAATTCTCTATCTTTGGCATTTGACATTCTGATTAGTATGTGTCTCAGATTTGGTCTATTCAGATTTATTCAGATGGGAGTACATTGTGCTTCTTGGACATGGATATCAATGTCCTTTAATAGGGTTGGGAAGTTCTCTACCATTATTTCAAATTCCTTCTGCCCCTTTACCTTTCTCTTCTCCTTCTGGGACACCCATAACATGTATGTTTGCATGTCACTAACTGTGATTTAGTTCCCTGAGAGCCTGTTCAATTTTTTCCAATCTTTTCTTAATTTGTTCTTTTGAATATTCACTTTTGGAGACCATGTCCTCAAGCTTTCTTCTGCCTCCTCAAATCTGCTGTTATATGACAGCTTGAAATTATTTTGTGAACCTCCAAAAAGAGAAATTCTGTTTGTAAACTGATGTTTGTCTGGGTATTATTTTCTTTGATTGAATTAGATTCAGCTGAGATTTCTTTGATTAAATTATATTAAGATTAGGGCACGACTCAGGGTTGAGTCCCCACCTGCTTGGTGGGCTATATAAATGGACATTCACTCAAGAAAACACAGATAAAAGGCACAGGAAGAAAGAGATCTCATAGATACAGCAGAGGAGACAACTTTGAATCTGTATCCCCAGGAAGAGAGATGAACCATTTGCCTGATAGTTTGCAGCTGAGGAGAACAGAGCAGTTGAGCTCAGGAAGCACAGAAAGAAACAAACCCTCTGCTAGCCTGTGCTGAGATTAGAAGAAGCTAGGCCCAGAAGCCTTGAGAGGAAGCAGGAAGGAGAAACTAGGCCCGCCATCTTACTTCAACACATGGCAACTGACTTCAATACCTGGCAACTGACTTCAACACAGGACCTCCTATGGTACTGTGAGTTGGACTCTGTAGGGTCTTGTAACTCTAAGCTTTTACCCCAAATAAATAACCTTTATAAAACCCAACAGATTTATGGTACTTTGCACCAGCACCTCCTTGGCTGACACATACATATGCCTCCAGGGTATTTTAAAATTTCATTTATCGTACCTTTCATTCCCATAAGATCTGCTGTTTTTCTATGTATGCTTTCAAATTTTTCTTTGTGTTCATCCAATGTCTTCTTAATATCCTTAATCTCTTTAGCCATTTCATTGAATTTATTAAGGAGATTTGTTCAAACATCTATGATTAGTTGTCTCTACTCTTTTATGTCATCTGGAGGCTTATCTTTCTCCTTTAACTGGGCCATTTCTTCCTGTTTCTTGGTATGGATTGTAATTTTTTGTTGGTGTCTTGGCATCTGCTTATTAGATGTACTTATTCTGGGTGTAGTTTCTCACTTCAGTTTAGGGCTTCTTGCCTTTTCTCCCTTGCTGGTTGTATAGTAGGAGCCAAGGATGTAGTAGGTGTTGTAAGCTGTGAAAGCTCAAGCTGCCCACATTGTCCCAGAAATGGATGAAACTTCTCCCAACTTTCTCCTCTGCCAGGGGTAGCAACAGAGCCACAGGCTTGTGTAATAATCCAAGTTGTGCAGGCCTAAACTGTCTGTAGTTGCCCAGAAAGACTGATGAAGCTTCACTCCCCTTCATACCCTGCCTGGGTTGGGGATGAAGCTGCAGGCGTGGGCAGCTATCTATGCCATTTGGGTCCAAAATGGCCATAGGTGCCTAGGTAGATTGACATAGCACTGCCTCCCCCTCTCTGCCAGGAGTGGGGATGGACCATCTGGAGTAACCAACAATCTAATCCATGTGGGCTGAATACATCCTGGTGGGTGAGGACATACTGTCCCTTCTGCCCTTCAGGGGGTGGGAACGGAACCACCAATGCCCAACACTTTAGTCCATGTAGGGTGAAATTGCCTGCCATTGCCCAGAGAGGCTGAGGAAACACCAGTCCCTTCATCCTATGGTGAAGGGAGCAGAGGTTGAGATGGAATCAAAAGTGCTCAACAAGCCAGTTCATGTGGGCTGAAAGCACCTGCAGTTGCCCAGAGAGGCTGAGGAAACACAGCTGCTCTCCTATCCTATTATTAAGGAGATTTGTTCAAACAACTATGATTAGTTGTCTCTACTCTTTTATGTCATCTGGAGACTTATCTTGCTCCTTTAAGTGGGCCATTTCTTCCTGTTTCTTCCTGGTGCAGGATGGATCCCCAGTTGTCCAACTAATCAGTCTGTGCCAGCCAAAAATGCCTGCAGTTACCCAGAGAAGCTGGTACAGTCCCCCCAGCTTCTTCCCTGCCAGAGGTAGGGCTGGAGCCTAGGCTAGGGCTGCAATCTGATCTGGGTAGGATCAGTCCTTAACTTTACTGCAATTGTTAGTCAGCCCTTCTTCCCCTCATGCCTGGGACACAGTTAAAATGGCAGCTACTGCCTCTTTCCAACCTGGACAGGTTCAAACTTTAGCTGTTCTTAGGATTATACTTTAACCAGTCAAGTTTACTAATCAATAACTGAAGTCAGTGACCAACTGTCTCTTTCTTTCCCTTTTATGGGAAATGGAGCTTCTAACTCCAGCCATGGCATGGAGTACTCTACTCATGAATCTTCTCTGTAGATGGGCAGTCTCCTTCTTCCATACTATCAAGGATATTGCAGGATGCTCTTCTGGTCTCATGGGGCCCCAAAACAGGTGTTTCAGCTAGCTCTGGGTGATTACTGTCTACCATGTAGGATGAGCTGACTCTAGTAGCTCCTTACTCTGCTGCCATCTTGCCCCTCCTCCAGTTTTTTCTTTTCTTCCTCACTGTCCAAGTGTCAGCATACTCACTATCACCAATGTGCCCGACTACATACTTTTCAGCTGCTTTTAATATGATGTAGGTTCAGGAAAACTATGTAGGATCATAAAATGATGTAAAATAAGAGTATACAGGGTGGGAGTAAGGCCTGATAACCTCTCACATTATTTAATATACATGAGCTTTGAGCATGATCCAGAAGATGTGAAAAAAGTTAGAAAGAAAATTGAATGAATCATTGGACTTAATTCTTGAAAGAGTTTCCTTTGAACAGCCAAGTTACAAAAACAGAGGATTATATTGTTCTTTAATTGAGGTATTTAATTGCACAGATCTTCAGCATACAACTTAGTTAATTTTGACAAATGTATACACCTGTGTAATCATTATCAAGACACAGAGCATCTTCATCACCTCTGAAAGTTCCACCGTGCCCCTGTCCAGCCAGTGCCTCTCCCTGTATACACCCCATAGCAACCATTTCCTGGTTTCTGTTGTTATGAATTGTATGCCCGCCCTTGAGCTTCACAAAAAGAAATCATACAGTATGGATTCTTCTGTGTCTGGCTTCTTTTGTTTGATATAATGTTTTTCAGATCCAAGTTATTGCATATAGTAATGATTAGTACTTTCTTCCCATTTTCCTTCCTTCTTTCCTCATGCTCCTCACACACACACACCTCCTTCCTTCCTTACTCTTTCTTTCTTTTGGAAAATTTCTCCCTAGAGCTCTCTCTGGCCCTGTTCTCCAACTCAATCAAGACCTTATGCACAGTTATCCCAGTACTTACCTTCTCCCTCTTTTGGGAATTCCTTTTGTTTCTCAATTTTGGCTTTTCTGATTCCTGACTTTTTTGTAATCTTCTATTTTGGTTTACTCCTTCATTTTCATTTTTAAAAATATATCTATTAGCTTCTTAAGAAAGAGAAGTAATATAGAAAGCAAAATTTTTGAGACCTTTGTGTCTGAAAATATCTTGATTAATAGTTTAATTTGGTATTAAATACTTCATTGAAAAACATTTGCTCCTACATTTTAAAAGGGCTGTTTTCTTATCTTACTGACTTTAGAGCTGCAGTGGGGAATCTGACTCTGAGTCTAAATCTGCTCCAACACATATTTTTAGCCAACTTCCTTGTTTTGAGTCCTTATCCCTCATCCTCACTCTTCATGGTGGAATAGCTCAGCCTTCCTGGTATTCTCTGAAACAAATCAGTTTCTTCTAATGGCATTCATTTCTCAGGCCCTTAGGTTCAGCCTTCTTTACTTTGCTAAGTCAATTCCCATTCCTTCACCCAGGGCATGAGATCTGAATGGCACTGCCTGTAAACAGCAATATGATACTGATGTGATATAGTACCATATCAGTGTGGGCTGATGAGTACCAATTGAATATCTGCCCTGCCTCCATCCAACTTCTATAACCCAAAATTTTGATGACATCTCTTATTTATTCTTGTCTCTCCCATTTTCTTTGTTTTTAGGTGTGAACATTTTTCTTCAATGCCATTTTGGAGGGTTTTCAAGCCTAAGTAGAAATAAACACATTTTGTTCAAAAGCTATGCTTAGCACTGACATAAAGATAGACATATAGTCCAACGGAATAGAACTGAGAGTTCAGAAATAAATCCATTCATTTATGGTCAGCTGATTTTGACAGAAATGCCAATTAGAGTAATTGGGAGAAAGAATGGTCTTTTCAACAAATGGTGCTGGGAAAACTGGATATCCACTTGCAAAATAATGAAGTTAAACACCTCCTCATACCATATGCAAAAATTAATTCTAAATAGATCAAGGACCTAAACATAAGAGCTAAAAACCATAATACTCCTAGAAGAAAATATAGGGGAAAACTTCTTAACCTTGGATTTGGTAGTGATTTCTTGGATATGACACCAAAGCACAAGCAAAAAAGAGAATTTTTTAATGAACTTCATCAAAATTCAAAATTTTTCTACATCAAGGGACATCAAGAAAGTGAAAAGACTGTCTGCAGAATGGAAGAAAAAAATTGCTAACCATACATCTGAGAGGGGTTTAATATCCAGAATATATATAGACCTGCTACAACTCAACAACAAAAAGACAACCCAACTTAAAAATGGGCAAAGGACTTGAATAGATATTTATACAAAGAAAATATGCAAACACCAATAGATATGTGAAAAGATATTCAGTGTCACTAGTCATCAGGGAAATACAAATTATAAGCACACTGAGATACCACCTCATACCCTCTAGTATGGCTATAATTTAAAAACAGAAAATAATAAGCATTGGCACAGATGTAGAGAAATAGGAATCCTTATACATTGTTAGTGGCACTGTAAAATGATGTAGCCACTGTGGAAATCATTATGGGGGTTCCTCAGAAAGTTGAAAATAGAATTACCATATGGCCCAGCAATTCTACTTCTTGGTATATATACAAAAGAACTAAGGGCAGAGACTCAAATGGACATTTGTATACCAATGTCTATAGCAGCATTATTTACAATAGCCAAAAGATGGAAATGTCCATCCTCAGATGAATGGATAGAATGTGGTATATACATACAATGGAATATTATAGAGCCATAAAAAGGAATGAACTTTTGATGCATGCTACAACATGGATGAATCTTGGACACAACATGTTGAGTGAAATAAGCCAGACACAAAAGGACAATATTGTATGATCTAGCTTATATGCAATACCCAGAAGAAGCAAATTTCATAGAGAGAGAGTAGATTATAGGTTACCATGCATTGAGGATGGGGGGAAGGGTAAGAGGAGGGGGAATTATTGACTAATGGGTACAGAGTCTCTGTTTGAGGTGATGAAAATTTTGATGATGGTAGCACAATATTGTAAATGTAATTATTGTTACTGAATTGTGCTCTTGAAAGCTGTTAAAATGGGAAATTTTGAGTTGTGTGTTACTACAAGAAAAGTTTTTTTTTAAAGCTGTGCATAACAAAACATCTACAAGATGCTCTTTATCTGTCATCCATCACATTTAATCCTTACTCTGACTTCATATGAAAGTATTATTGGCCCCATTTAACATAAGGAAACTGAGACACTGTTGAGATACTTGCTCAGATACTATGAAGAAAAGTTCAAATTAGTTGATCTGGTTCCAAATTCCATGTTTTTACTTCCCAAAGAGCAAGCAACCTTCAAAGTCCAGAAGTGTAATTTCTGTAACCCTGTCTCCATGATAATTTGTTTCCCAAACCTGCCAAGAAGTAAGTGCTCTTTAAAATGGCCCAGCTGTCCACGTGTATCAGAATCTCTTGGCAGTGATTGTTTAAAACGTGGTTTCTTGGGCGCCACGCTAGCTCTAACTGAACGACCATCTCAAGGGGGCTGGGGCTGGGGCTCTGCGTTTTAAGCCAATTCCCCGATGATTATGATTCCAGACATTCTGAGAAGCACTGCTCTAGCTAATGTATGCCTCTTCAGAGCAGTAACAACCAGCCTTACTAACCTGCGTCGTTTCTGCTGTTTGCAGGTAAGTGGGCCTCAAAGAGTTCCAGTTCTTATATATTAATATTAGAAAAGAGCACTCAGGTCATTGTGGGGAAATACTGAGAACTAAACATTCAGAGTAACAACCTTCCCAGTAGGGAATATCTAAAAATGCTGGGTAAACTACCAAAAGCACATTTTTTTTAGGGCTAGACTAACTGAGCAGCATAAAGTAAGGTGATTAATGAGAAGAAGGACTAGAAAACAAATCAGTGTTTGCTGTGAACACCCCAGCCGGAGCCGGTGAAGTCACACTAGACCCCGCATTTAGGCAGGTTATAGTGGTGACCGTGGGAAGGCGGCTGGCCTGGCAGACCACATGGCTGGCAGACCTTGGCCGTGAGACCCTGCTGGAACCCTCCCGAGAAGAAGGCTGCCGGAGAGACACTGGGACAGATCCTGGGCCTGAGAACGTCGTTTGGAAAGAGAGGGAAAGCCCCGGATAACCTCAGCAGGCCTCACCATTGGTTCCCTGAGAAAGGGCAGGTGGGGCAACCAATCAGAGCAGCAGACAGACTTCGAGGTGCCCTGGCCTGGGGCCATGCCCACACCAGCCTCCCCGCAGGGTGCCTGCCAGTCGTCCACGCTTCAGACTGTCGGTGTTTCTCATTTTCTTATTTCTTAATAAGCGCTTTACTCCCTTGCCTACCCTATGGCATGTCCTTAAATTCTTTAACGTGACATAAGCCAAGAGTCTAGAAGCCCAGGACCCAGAGCCATCTGGTGACATGAAGTCAGGCCTGAAAATGTTCGTTCACCCACTACATTATTTATGTCACTTGTGCACTTGTCACAAGGGAATATTGTGAGTAAATGTGCTGTGAGCCCCTTGGAGAGGTGGCATCCCTTCAGCCACTGTTCCGTGGAAGACATTCTGGGAACCCCCTTGCAGTGCCACACCTCAGAGGGGCCATTAATACACAGTGGTTATGAGCGGGAGCCCTGGAGAAATTGCCTGGGCTACAGAAATCTTTTTTTTTCCAGGCACATTTATCTCATTCAATCCTAAAACAAACTCAGTTGTTTCTCCACTGTTCAGAAAGATACAAAAATGAACACAGATTGGTTAAATGACAGGGAGTCCAAGTTCTCCTTGTTAATGAAGAAAATGAAGAAAAAGTGGTTAATCATATCCATAAGCCATAAAACTAAATCTGCGGAGTGGATGTAGCTGAAGTGGTTGGACACCTCCTTCCCATGTACGAGGTCCTGGGTTAGATCCCTGGTACCTCCTAAAAACAAAACTAACAAATGAAAATCCAGCTCTCATTGGGCAGTGGAAGTAGCCCATTGGTTGAGCACCTGCTTCCCATTGAGACAGGCTAGTAAGAGAGGGAATCAGCAGATGGATCGGAGCCTGGCAGGAAGGCCACGTGGACATCAGGACCTCCAAGAGGGCTGCTGGAAGAACTTGCGAGAACCCCCATTCAGAACGAGATTTCCTCCAGAAGCCAGGAGAAGCCCCAGATATTCTCCAGGGTCCTTATCATTGGACCCTCCCTGGGACTGAGGGGTGGGTAATCAATCAAAACAGCAAACACTTGAGACTCCTCCCCTGTGCTTAGCAAAGGGGTGGAATAATTAATGGCTTAAAAAGCGAGTGCAGGGAAGCAGACTTGGCCCAGTGGATAGGGCATTCACCTACCACATGGGAGATCCACAGTTCAAACCCCGGGACTCCTTGACCCATGTGGAGCTGGCCCATGCTCAGTGCTGATGCACACAAGGAGTGCCCTGCCATGCAGGGGTGTCCCCCACGTAGGGGAGCCCCACATGCAAGGAGTGTGCCCCCTAAGGACAGCTGCCCAGTGCCAAAGAAAGTGCAGCCTGCCCAGGAGTGGTGCCGCACACACAGAGAGTTGACACAAGATGATGCAACAAAAAAAGAAACACAGATTCCAGTGCCACTGACAACAACAGAAGCGGACAAAGAAGAACATGCAGCAAATAGGCACAGAGAACAGACAACTGAGGCAGGGGGGGAGGAGAGAGAAATAAATAAATAAATCTTAAAAAAAAAAAGAAACCCACCGTTAAAAAAAAAAAAAAAAAAGTGAGCGCAAAGACCGAACCAGCCCGTTCTTGGTTTCTACCCCCTGCTCTTGCCTTCTTCCCCCCTGCCTGGAACACTATGCAAGTAAAACCTGGGCACTTGTCATCTGTGATGGGGAATTGTAGTCTGTAAATCAAGCCCTCTTTATCTCTTTTCAGCCCCTTCCTCTCTACCTGGGACCCCGATCTGTTATTGTTTCCCATTTGTCTTCTCTTCATTCCTTAATAAATTACTGACTTAACTAACCTGGCTTGCTCTTGAAATTCATTTCTTGTGGCTTAGCCAAGAACCTAGAAAAAATCCAGCAACACCATGTAAAGGTCCTGGGTTTATTCCCCAGTACCTCCTAAAACAAAACTTAAACCTCATATTCTTTTGGGGTTTTTTGGCCTTTCGTATTGATATAGTGCCTTCATTGCCTTTGTGGACTATAATTTGGGCTCAGCCGTTCACTCACTGTGACATTGGACAAACAATTTAACCTCTCTGGGTCTCAGTGAGGTTACCTACAGAGTTGGTGTAAAGAGTAAATGATTTAATACACATAAAGTACATGTAATAGTGCCTCACCCCAGCAAGCTCTCCATAAATGTTAGCTGTGATTCCTCAGACTGGAACTCGGATGCCAACCAGACCCATCTCATTCGGGATAGCCTTTTTTTCTGAGGTACCAGGCCCGGGGATTGAAATGAGGACCTGGTATATGGGAAGCTGGCACTCATCCACTGAGCCACATTGGCTCCCTGGGTTGGTTTTGTCATATGTTTACTCGTTGTTTGCTTTTTTGTTTTTAGGAGGCCCCAGGGATTGAGCCCAGGCCCTCCCACATTGAGCAGGTGCTCAACAGCTTGAGCCACGTCCACTCCCCAGGGATAGTCTTTCAATGCCCACATCACATCCCTGGAGCTCTAAGGAGGAAAAACGCAAGCAGTGGCCCTGGTTTCTGGTACAAATGTTGGCAACACATTACTTTAATATCATAATATACTTTATGTATAAATAATACATGGCCTTGCATCTGCTTTGGCATAGATGTTCAATCCACATGTTGATGGCAGGACCAGCTAGATCGAGTCCCCACTTGCTATCCTCTGAGCAGGGTCTGGTCTCCTGTGTTGATCCTTTGCCTCCACCTCCACACATCCAAGTCCATCCCAAACTCACAATCATTCCTTAGGCATGTCGTGACTATTTCTTGCCAACTTTACTTTTCAAAAAATACTTTCAGACATACTGCTTTGCCAAACCTGTAGAACTTCTTCATAAAATCAAAAAGCAGCTGTTGGTTTTTATAGCCACTGCACCCTCTCGAACCCTAGAAAATACTCAAATTCCCTGAAAGTGAATTGTACTTAAAACTTGTTTTTAAATGGGAGAAGTGTCCTCCTTTTTCACTTCAATTGGTTTTAATGGGATGGGTCATGAAATTTAAAGCAGGAGAGAGGACTTTGGATAGGTTGTCCTAGTACCCTAAATGTGTCCTACATAGTGCTCATGAATTACTCACGATGTCACAACTAGAAAGGAGCACCTCAAAGTGAAAAGTGGTAGTGCAAATATGGGGCATCTTTTTTTTGCTTCTTCTAAAGCTTCCTTTAGTCTTAGACCACATTTTAAATTTATGGAAAGTAAGTTAAAATTACTCATTAATGACTATCCTCTTTTTATTCAAATGATTTTCAGCAATCCTTATTTATGAATATCACCTGATGAATATTCTAAATCAATTTGCTTTTAAAAAGTTAGGTCAAGCAAAAACATTCTTGTCCTAATGTTATTTTTACAACTGCAAGCAAGGCACCTTTCTGCTTCCTTTTATGTATATTAGGAAGGACTTTTACCTGTAATATCCTAGATTTGACATTGAAATCATTTTTATGGAATACCAAAATCAAAAGTTTAATTTCAGGTATGATGTTGCCTGTTGCTGGTTGAGAACCCAGTACAAAAGCATCAGCAAAGTGCCTTGTGTGTCCTTGCAGATGACTGGCAACAGCCAAAGTCCAGCCTCCAGAAAACATTGCTTGGCTTTGATTTGCTTGAACAAGAAGTTCCGACTGAAAAACATACACTGTGGGATTTGTGCTGGGAGGAGGAGAACATCTGGACCTAGAAGTGGTGGAGTGGAAACAGATGGCCAGCTCCCTTGGAGCAGAGCTGTGGCTCCTCCATGGCTGAGAGCTGTGCAGCCCATGGTTTTGCACCTCATTTTCCTACTAAACAAAGACTGTCTCCATCTGATTATCTTGAAAAGATATTTTATACTCCTACAAAACTTTCCAAAGGAATTATACATACCACAGAATGCCAAAGGAATAATGTCTACTGTTAATAAAAATTTCTATAAGCAAGATACAATTGTCTCTTTTTATCACCTTTATTTTCTTTAGAGTAGCTTTATTTTTTTTAAATATTTTAACCAGTTCTACATATAATTCAGGGGCACTGATTACATTTACAGTGTTGCATTACCTTCACCACCTTCCATTATCAAAACGTTTCATCACTACAAACTCTGTACCCATTAAGCAGTAACTCCCCATTCTCCTTCCCCCAGCCCCTAATCTACTTTTTTTGTCTCTATTTGTATATTCTAGATACTTCCTATAAGTGGACTCACACAATATTTGTCCTTTTGTCTGCTTTATTTAATGAAAACATTAAAGCATAATGTCAATGTCCATCCACGTTGTGGCATGTATCAACACTTGGTTCATTTTTAAGGCTGAGTAGTAGACCATCGTGTGTATGTACCACATTCTGTTTATCCGTTCACCTCTTGATGGACCCTTGGTTGTTCCCCCCTTGTGGCTACTGTGAATAACGCTGCTATGAACACTGGCCTACATGTATCTATTTGAGTCCCTCTTTCCAAATTCTTTTGGGTATGTAGCTAAGAGAGGAATTGCTGGTACAACTGTCTTTTCAACAGAAATGTTATTGGATTTTGAGTTCAGATTAGTGTTTAATTTACTCAAATAAAAGAGAAAAAGCTACAAAATGCTTTATTGTCTATATTATGTGAACTGTGGAGCTGGACTGCTGGGTTAAAATCCTAGCTTCCATGCCCTGAGTGAGTGCTCCTGGGTGAGAAAGTTATTTAACTTCTTTGTGCCTCACTTTCTTCATCTGTAAAATGAGACTATTTTGGGAACCCACCCTATTGAGTTGATGTGAGAATTAATGAGTTGGGTGAATAAACCCTAAAACCAATGTCTGGCACATAGTAGGCACTCAATAAATATTAGCTACTGTTATTTTAACATAAACTTCCAATGGGCTTTTTCATGTTGATCATCACACAGATCATGAAATTATTATCCTTCCTTTCAGTAGCCACAATGAAAGGAAATCACGTGTTGCCTTGTAGTGCAGTGGAAGTGATGTGGTTTTGGAATCTAAAGGTGTGTGAGTCCTCCATCTGCTGCCACGGCTTGTGTGTAACCTTGAACAGGCCTTCCTCTCTCAGCCTCCTGTGGCCGTGCAAATCAAACGAGTTTTCCATCTACTAGCACTTAGGCTGGCAATTAGAAGGCACACAATAAAGGCATTGGGGGAAGCAGACTTGGCCCAGTGGTTAGGGCATCTGTCTACCACATGGGAGGTCCATGGTTCAAACTCCAGGCCTCCTTGACCTGTGTGGAGCTGGCCCATGTGCAGTGCTGATGCACGCAAGGAGTGCCCTACCATGCAGGGGTGTCCCCCACATAGGGAAGCCCCACACACAAGGAGTGCACCCCATAAGGAGAGCCTCCCAGTGCAAAAGAAAGTGCAGTCTGCCCAGGAATGGTGCTGCACACACGGAGAGCTGACACAACAAGATGATGCAATGAAAAGAAACACAGATTCCTGTGCCACTGACAACAGAAGTGGACAAAGAGGAACACGCAGCAAATGGACACAGAGAACAGACAACCAGGGCATGCAGGGGGGAGAGGAGAAAGAAATTTAAAAAATAAAGGCATTGGGAAAAAGTGCCTTTCATAAATCATAGCAGGAAACAAAGTTCTTAAGACAACAAAATACAGGAACAATGCCCATCAGTTCTGAACTTTTGGTTAAACCAATTTTGGAGACTATTTTGTCTAATTTGAGAACAGTGTGACACCCAAAGGCCTCTGGTTTCTGCTCTCTCTAAACCAGTTTGAGGCACTTCAGGAGGCATTCAGGCTACAGAAATGCGTGAGACAAGAGGGAGTATTAGAACCTGTGAAAACTGGACTGTACAGGTTCCATCAAAAAAGGATTCAAGCTGGAAAATGTTTCAGTCATTGGCCTGCCCAAAGCTCACCTGCAGGCCAAAGTGAGCCCTCAGGCAAGCGGCCCACACTGGTTTTTGAACTGGTGCCCCGAGTGAGGTTCCTATCACCTGGCATGGGGTCTCCTCTGCTGTGTTCTGCAGCTCTAGGCTCATCTGCCCTTGCTAAATCCCCAGTGTTTACTCCGGTTTGGCCTTTTCTCTCCTCTACCATCTACAAAGATGCTAGGCTGCTAGCAGTAAGGCACTACTAAGGAACGCGGCCAGCTGCTCCGAGGACCTCAGGAAGCCACAGCTGACAGAACACCGGGAGGCACTCAACAGGTATTTGTAGAGAGTCTATTCTGAGCACAAGGAAGCATCTCAGGGCAGGCGTTTCCACTTTTCATCCCTATGTAACCCGAGGGACTTGGGTTTAACAAATCAGGTCATCAGCTTCCTTCCTATTCCCTTGGATAAACTAGTGCCTTCCATTTACAAAAATGTTTTTTCCTTGCTCCTTCTAAGTAAGATCACAGCAAATCTGCTTTGAATGGTGCCTTTTCTAAACTTGCCATGAAGTGGCCCTGAGCTGTGTCGAGTCAGCCCAGCCAGGCTATAGGAATTGCCAGGTTCTCTGCACAGCCACTCGCTGGGGTTTGAAAGGATGTCTGCCCACGCTAAGGGTCAACAATGGGGGGTACAAGGGCTATGGATTTTCCCTTTTGGAGTCATGAAAACGTTCTAAAATTGACTGAGGTGATGCCAGCACAACTCTGTGGTGAAACCGAGAGCCTCTGAGCAAACACGATGGATGGAATATACAAAGCATGGGACTGCAAATACAGAGGACCCTGTGGTGGCTGATGGTCTGTAGTTAACAGGACAAATACGAGAATGTTCTCTCATGAACTATAACAAATGCATGGTGTTCATAATAGGGTGCTTTATGGAAAAATACACCAAATATAAGCTATGGACTACAGTTAGCAGTAATATCTGATTATATTCATTGATAATTTGTAATAAAGGTTCCACCACAATGCAAGGTGTTGGTAGTGGAGTGATGTATGGGAATCCTGTATGTCATGCATGATTGTTTTGTAAGCTCACAATTTTCTTAAAAGAAAAACAAAAAGGCTATCTGCCCTCGTTTACTTTCTAAAATGATCACCTGTGACTCTAGTGGACATAAAATGGGTGCAGAGAATTTTACTGCACTACAAAAACAAACTATAGAGTACTGATTTGTTTATGGTAAAACTAAACTAATTGTAACTTTAGTTCCACTTCCAGTTTTGTCGTTGTTCCATCTTAGAATGCCGGTTGCTCCTCTTGTCATCTTACAGTTGAGGAAACTGGAGCCTGGGGTTCACCCCCTGGACAAGTCCACTCAGAGGCCAGCCCAGGCCTGCCCCAGCCTCCTCCACGCAGTGAACAGGGATCCCCAAACGCTGGGCCACCCAGAAAGTGTTTTAGGAGCTCCTAAAATACAGTCACCTTGTTAAATATGAGATGTTCGTGAAGAACAATACTTTTCTTATTCAAGTTCATAAATCTGAGTGAGTGAGAACTCTGTGCCCAGCACTACTCTAACCTCCCAGGGCACAGAAGTGATTTGAAGGTGGTTCACTCCCTCCTGGGGTTCAGGATCTCCCAAGAGAGACAAAAGTGAAAACAATTACTGCAAAGCAATCGGTGCCATAAGGGACGTCACTAATCATGGGAGGGGACACAGAAGAGCCTCCTCTTCTCTGCTGCCCTATCAGGGAGCCTGAGGAGCTCACCAGATGGACAATGCATGGAAGGGCAAGGGGCATCGGGAACAGCATATGTGAACTCAAAGAGGTGGGAAAGTGCGTGGCTTGTTTAAGGAACTGAAAGCAGTGCACACAGCATGGGGGATATCTTTGTAAGGGTGGAAAATAGGCTGGATCTTGAAGGGCCTGTGTACCATGCTAGGAAGTCTGATAATTTCTGTGGACAGGGAGAATCAAAAAAGAGTTTCACAGTCAGATAGGCATTTTTGCAAGAATGCTCTGGCCGATTAGGGAAGAGTAAGAGAGAAGCAGAGGACTATTAGAAAGCTAATGAAACCATTTGGGCCATTAATGATCAGGCAGTACCACAGGGATAGAGCAAGTGATAGAAACTGGAGACTTACTGGATGCAAAGATAATGGGAAAAGAATTTCAAAGTTCCTCCTATGTTCCTGACCTGGGGGACTGGTTGTGTGGAGTGGCTTCACACCTCAATATAGAGCAGTTTGGAGAGAGAAGAGGATCCAGATTAGAAGACCCATTTTTGAAATACCTATTTGAGAATTTTCATCTGAGCTTGGATAAACTTGCCTGGAAGTGTATGTGGCATGACTAGGGAAATGTAATGACAAGACCGACATGGCCAATACTTGAGAGGCAAGATGAAGTGATGCAGCCAAAGGGAAGCAGAAGCAGACTACAAACAGGAGAGGACGCCAGGAGAGAGCTTGTCACAGAAGCCCGGGGAACAAGTGCCAAATGCCACTGAGAGGCCAAGTGGACCATGATCTGAAAAGGAATCATTTAGACTCAAGTAGGTGAGTGTATATTAAGCACCTGCTAGGTGCATAGAGTGTTCAAGGCAGTGAGGATAAATTAGTGAACAAATAGGAAAAAAGAAATCCCTACCCTCTAGGCTTACAATCTGGTGGGGGACACAAATAAATAGTAAAATTACAAAATATTGGATAAGCGCTATGGAGAAAAATATAACAGGAAAGGACAACACCAAGTTGGGATAGGGAAAGATGTGGATATGACTGAAAATAGAGTTATCCAAAAAGACTTTAAGTGAGCAAATGCAAAGGCCTTGAAATGAGAGAAAATTTTACTGGGATCAGTTTCAGTCTAGCAAGGGTGAAAGCTAGATTGTAATGAATTGAAGAGTAAGTGGGGAGGGGATGGAAGAAGAAGAAAAGAGTGATGAAAGTGAAGGAAATGGAACACAGAGAGCAAATAACTCCCCCAAGCAACGTGATTCGAAAGGGCAGAGATGAGATCCTTAGCCCCGGTTGAAGAGACAGGGAGAAAGTAACAAAAGAGGTATGGAGCAGGCAGGTTTGTAGGTTGAAGGCAAGGAAGTGAGGCTGCCACGCTGACGACTCCGGGGGCACCTTCAGTTGCGGGCCTGCTCCTCCCTGGAGTCGTGAAATGAGGTGTCCAAACCCACTCCCTCCATTAACTCCAGTCTTGTTATGAAATAGGAAGAAAGAATATCTATTCAAAGTACAGGGCTATCTGATCATCAATTGCAATGAATGTATCACACTGATGAAAGAAGTTGTTGATGTAGGAGGAGTAGAGGGGGTAGGAAGTGGGGCATATGGGAACCTCCTATATATTTTTTTTAAGATTTATTTTTTAATTTATTTCTCTCCCTTCCCCCCCCCAGTTGTCTGCTCTCTGTGTCCATTCACTGTGTGTTCTTCTGTATCTGCTTCTATTCTTGTCAGCAGCACAGGAATCTGTGTTTCTTTTTGTTGCATCATCTTGCTGTGTCAGCTCTCCGTGCATGCAGCACCATTCCTGGGGAGACTGCACTTTCTTTCATGCTGGGAGGCTCTCCTTACAGAGGGCATAGGGCCCAGCTCCACATGGGTCAAGGAGGCCCGGGGTTTGAACCGCAGACCTCCCATGTGGTAGGCAGACGCTCTAACTGTTGAGCCAAGTCTGCTTCCCTCCTATATTTTTTTAATGTAACATTTTGTGTGATTGATGTGTCTTTTAAAAATAAATAAAAAACCTATTTTTTAAAAAGTACAAGAATGTCATCAGGCGGGGGTAAGGGTTGGGGTTGACTGGTTGGGACAAAAACAATAAACAAGGGAGTTCTGGGAAGATGGCATAGGAATAGGCAGGCACAGCTAAAATCTCTCACAAAAACAATGGAGAAAGAGCCAAAAGTTGCCTGAGCAACCTGCCTTGGGAATCATCAGAACTCCCAGGAGGGCGAAGGACAGAGAGACAAAGAACTCAAACAACAAACGTGAGTTATGAAACCCTGGCAGCAGCTGGGAAGGCTCCCCTCCTCCACCACAAAGATATTAAGTTTGGTAAAACCCAAGGCTCACTGCAGCTGACTGAGAGGGGAAGAGCCATATTCCTTCCTGCCAGCTGTTACAAGGGAAAAGGGAGGGGAAGGCAGGGGGCTTCTCTTCCATGAATTTGGCCAACAGAACCCACTTTGAATCAAAGCAGAAAATACAAGAAAACAGAGATACACCTCTGTGAAAAGGTGCATTGAGGAGCGCCATCTGCTGACTGGTCTGGAAATTTCATGGACAAAAATTGACAATGGGTTTCTCTGTACCCTAACCCCTGTTAGAAAATCTGTGCCCCATTCATCAGCCCCTGGCCCAGTTTTGATAACTTAAGCTGGGAAGTATTAAAGACTTAGAATACCAAATATCAAGAGCTGTGAAAAAAAAATAGGCAAGTGAAATTGGCCATCAGAGTAAAATCACCAACAATATTCACATGCTTAGACATCAGCAAACAATTACAAGCCATACTAGGAAACAGGAAGAGATCACCCAGCCCAAGGAACAAACCAAATATTCCAAAGAGATATATGATTTAAGACAATGAATCAATGATTATCACACAACTCTTCTAAATATGTGCAAAGAGTTGAAAGAAATATAACTAAAGAGATAAAGGATATTAAGAAGACACTGGGGAAGAAGAAGTGGCTCAAACAATTGGGCACCTGCCTACCACATGGGAAGTCTTGGATTTGGTTCCTGATGCCTCCAAAAGAAGAAGAAGCAAACTGGCATGGTGATTTGCCACAACAAGATGATGCCGCGAGATGATGCAACTAAGAGACACAGCTAGGAAACACAATGAGAGTCACAACAAGCAGGGAGCAGAGGTGGCTCAAGTGATTGGGTGTCTCCCTCTCACATGGGAAGTCCCAGGTTCAGTTCCCAATACCTCCTAAAAAGAAGATGAACGGAGAGCAGATAGTGAGCATAAACAATGGGGAGGGGGTGAATAATAAATCTTAATTTAAAAAAGAAGATACTGGGTGAGCATAAAGAATACTCTGAAAGCCTACAAAGAAAAGTAACAGACCTTATGAAAATGAAAGACACAAAGACTGATATTAAAAATACAATAGAGGCATGTAAGAGCAGATTTGAGGGAAGTGGCTGTGGCTCAAGCAATTGAGCCCCCTTTTACCATATGGAGGACCCAGGTTCAACCCCTAGGACCTCCTAGTGAAAAAAGAAAAAAAAAACTTCCCAGATGTGCATGGAGAGGTGCAGGTCCCTGCATGGCATGCCCTGATGCAGCAAAGCAATGCACCAAAAAGACAACGACACCACCAGATGGAGGGGTAAAAAAGGGCAGACTTGAATTGCATAAAGACAGAATTAATGGTTTCAAAGACAATATCTGAACTAGAATGGACAAGAAAACAGAAAAAGAAGAGAATGGAAAAAATGGAACAGGGTCTCTGGGAACTGAGTGACAACACGAAATGTACGAACATGCACATTATCAGTGTCCCAGTAGGAGAAGAGAATGGGAAAGGAGTAGAAAGAATATCTGAGGAAATAATGACTGAAAACATCCCAACCCCTATGAAAGATATAAATAGCAATATCCAAGAAGGACAATGCACCCCAAACAGAATAAACCCAAAGAGACCTACCCTGAGACACCTACTTTACAGAATGACAAATGTCAGAGACAAAGAGAGGATTCAGGAACTGGCAAGAACAAAGCCTAATGCTGATAAAAAATGTTGAGACTTCCACCAATTTACTAGATTAAATTTATTGAAATGAGAAATCAAATAATTAAAGATATCCTTATCATCAGCTACATATATCTGATTATAAGACATTTTCTATATCTTTTTCTGTAATTTTTCTATTTTGAATGACATATTACGCTTATGACCTATCAAATGATTTTTAATCTTTTCCCAGTCAAACATAGAATTATTATAGGCAAGCAGAGTAATACTAAAATTACTCTCATTCCAATCACATTTTAATCCTCTAAGTAATTTTAAGTTATATACTTGATCTCCAAGATGTAAAACTGCTGATTCTAGATCATTAACTCTACTGTTTAATTCTTCATCAATATGTTCTTGACTTTGCCATAAGTCACTAGCATTCTTATGCCAATCATGCACATATTGCTGAGTCTGCACAGTCTCATGCAAGGCCATGGTAGCTGTAGCAGCAGCTGCAATAACACCAATCAGTTCCAATATGCCAGCTATTAACAGTCCCACAAATTGCTTTGAGCACTTCAGGATTTCTTGAGCCATATGGAACAGCAGTTGACTCTCAGGTGACGATTGCCAAATTCAGTTCAGTTGCACTGGGATCCACACTCCCCGCTGCCTTTGAGCCATTATAATGAAATCTCCATTCTGTAAAATATTCTCAAACAGTTATACAATGCCCCACTTTTATAAAATAGAGCATTCTTAGTTATAGCTGGTTTTCCAACCACAAACACATGAGGATCTCTTACACACGATAGAAAATGATGAGTTTGATCTAAATGCAAATATTGACCATTCTTACTATTAGTCCCAATCCATCTATAGCATGTGCTATTCCCAGAAAAATCTTTCCACAAATTCTTTTGTAGGTTATGACTATGAGTGTCATTAGCCCAAGGGCCTGGTATCCATTTTCCTTTGTAATGTTAACAGTTCCTGCCACAATAGCATAGGGAGAGGGCACAGGGGTCCAAAGTCCACAGGCAGACACAAGCTGCAAGTTCACAGTTCCAGGATTTGTAAAGTTAATGTGATGCATGGCAGCAATTGCCACAGGTCTCAGTGAAGTATTTTATCCTCCGGCCATATTTCCACTTTTCCCCTTTTTGTTTTAGTAAAGTAAGGAATACCGTTCAGGTGGATTTTTGTTGTATTGCTCCCCAGAGGATTTGAATTGTGCATTTGGGGGCTCATTCCTCTCAAAAGCAGAAGGGATATGATGTCAAGTCATTGGAGTAAGCATGAAGGTAGTTATGGGGGATGTCTATGAGCTGTTGGCAAGTAACAGGCAGCCAGAACTGCTGGGCTAGGCACCACAAGGTTTGGTACTCATGATGTTTGCCTTTTCAGTGGAGCCACCTTGCCTTTTCTCAGGTTTCAGTGATAGGGCCCTGGATCTTCACAAAGGCATCTGTGTCAACAGTCCTAAAAGGGATGTTAGTGAGGTGGACAGGGACATGACAGTCACCTGTTACTACTAGCAGGTATCTCAGATGTTTTTACATAGATATGAGGGTGATTTACAACAGTCCATTATTACTGTCTTGCTTTTAGTATTTGCAATCCACCCCTGGATAGGGATAGCAGTTTTCAGAGTGAACAGACACTATTGGGTTAAATCTTTCACTTTTCACAGGACCTCCTATGCTGCACACAATTGCTTTTTTATATTGTACTTTTGGCCTTCTTCCAGAACTGTGTTTAAGACCCAAGGGGTTCTTGTTTAGATTTGCCTTTGCCACAAACTCTACCCAAAGCCAATATTGGTGCTTGCCACATCCAATTCATAGGCTAAGTTAATGTCCACAATTTACTTTCCTTTTATTATTATTTAAAGCAGCTTGCTGGAGGTTTTCCTAATTCTGTGAAGGACTTTTCTCAATTAATACAAACAATGGTTTTAATATTTGAGCTAAATGAGGGATGACAGATTTTTAGTATTTTAATAATATTACAAATTCTATTAACATGAGAAAACATTGTACTTTATTAGTTACAGCAGAAAGTATAGTTTTATCTTACCCAACTAAACAACATTTAAAAATTTGATAGTGCAGCAGGGACTTTGCAGCTTCTTCCAATTGTTTGCCTAGTTTAGGCTTTTAAGATACTATTGTCTCTGATGTTTTTTTAATTCTGAAAAAAAAGGATTACTGGTTAACGTCATCAGTAGGGTTTCAGCTACTGATTTTTTTCTACGCAGCCAGATTATTATCACCATGCCAGGAGAGATGGTTGGGCTATGTACACAGGCCTGAAAAGCAGTGTAAAAGTCCATTGTTGGGTTTTCCACAGATAGGGGAGTGCAGGCTGGTTTGACCTGTCTAAGAAGACACTAAAGAAAGTCTTAGCAAGTTTTAAAACAAAATGATAGCAACACAGCTGGACATTAACTTCTTGCAACAAACTAGCAGTATTTGGGACTGCTGCATACTACAGTGTTGTTATTTTAATCTATGATAAGAAGTTGTTTCTGTGACACATGCCCTTTTATAATAATTAAAACCATAATTAACCACATTGTACTTCTGTTTGATATTATGCTGAAATATTGGTAAATTTATATGCTGAAATATTGGTAAATTTATACCCTTTTACTCATACAACTTTAATAGAGGGTTAAAAAAAACCTGTTAATTTTATAACACTTTAAAACACCTTCTATTCAACTTATAACATGTTAAATCAACTTACCTATTACTTTAATTTTTCTTTCAAGGTAAAAGAACAAATCTCTTATACTTAGTTTGGAATAAAAGGCTACTTTTTGGGATTTGATTTTGAGAAAGCAGGTTTGAACATTATGTTCTTTTAAAAGAGATAAGACTTTTCCTTCTTGGAACACTGAGGAAATGATGAGGTTAAAGCACAAGAAGCTATTTTGATAAAACAGACTTTCTTTGTATACTGATTATTGAGGATAAAAATTTTTTACCAAAACAGATTAATGACTTGAGAAACTCTGAGAAAGAAAATTTTGAATTTGCTTTAGTATATTACTTGATACTAAATCTTTTAAAATTTTATAGATAGACCCATCAAATTTTATTTAACTTTAATCATAAAAATTTCTTTTCTACGAACTTCTACACTTTAGTATTCACCTAGGTTTTATTCCACACTCTACTCTTTCCCAATAATCAATCATTTTATTGTAGGACAAAATCATCTCCTGTTTCCTTAATAATAAAAACACATTCCATATAGCCCATGTACAAAGTTATCAAGCAAACTTCTTACAACATAATACCATCAACACTAAACAAGCTTGTTAAAATAATAAACTTTTCTTTATTTCAAATACTTAGTAGCATGCAATATTGAAACAGTCTCCTAGAAACAAGTTGTCAGGGGAGGCTGGCTGCTGCCAAGTTTTCCTGTTGTAAAATTACATTTTATTATTACTAATATTATTATTATTAACTCAGGTTTGTTTAATAATGACTTTTTGGAATTAGCCATTTAAACACTTAAATTTAAAGAATGCTTTGCTAAATTTCTTATAATTATTTATAACCATATAGACTATAATTATATTATTTTAAGACAAATTTTACCTTCACAGAACACATTTCCTTACTTAAAGTTACCACAATACCTTCTAAAACTTGCTATATGCATTTAAGTCCCATGAATTTATGAAAATTAGCCATCCTTATTTTAGGACAAAACACACTTTTTAGAAGAAACTTATTTTCAGTCAGCATTTTCACAAACTTTGAACCTTCTTTAATATTCATTTAAGTTTTACATCCTTCATTTTATCCTGTGAAGAAAAATCAACTATTCATTTCAATCTAGGCAAGAACAACTTTTTATAAAAAGGCTTATAGTAATTTTGTTAATCAATACTTACAAGTTTTATCATTGTGGAGATTTTATTAACACTTATTAACATTTAAACTTAAGTATTAATATAAGTGCTTATTTAATTTTTGGCCATTTGAATAGAACTCTTTTTAGAATTTTTATTAATTTATATTACCATCTGGATGTATTAAAATATACACTGACATTGAATGAACAGACAGACACAAAACAATTACAACACATTAACAGAAACATACAGTTTACAATTAACCCATAATTCTTATTTTCTTCATATAGCTGTTTTTAAGTTCTCCTTTATATCACATCTTAGACTGTACTTTTTAAAATTTCTTCTGGAATCCATGCTGCCTGTAACATGCAAGCTGGTACTTGGAAACATTGTTATTAGTTTAGTTATGGTTAAACATTGTTCAAAGTATGGGGTGGGACAGCTAGCCTGAACCTTTGGAAGGGTCTATTGCTCCTCACGTTTCAAAGCGCTTGGGGGAATGACTGTTATTCCGTTAGTAATGTTGTGTACCTACATGTTCAGCTTCATTATAATAGAGAGCTTTCCAGGTAATATAATCTCCGGGGGTTAAAATAGCAAGGGCTAGGTTTTTCCAATCAATAGGTGTATTGTGAGCATGAGAAATGCTGTTTAATAACAAGTGAGCACAGGGGCTATTAAGACTATATTCTTGAACGGCTTTATGAAGGTGAGTCATGGTTTTATGATCCCAAGGATCCTAAAAGGAAGGAGAATCTCATTGTGGTAATTTACTGGAAAGAAGTGAGGAGGAGTGAATGGGTGGTGATTAAGGACAATTGCAGTAAGTGAAGCTGAAAGAGGAGGTGTAGAAGGCGCAGCAATGAAAGAGTTAGTAAGCGGAGCTGAAAAGGGAGGTGTAGTAGGCGTGGCAGTGAGAGAGTTAGACTCCGGCAGTTTTAGACAGTGTCTGGCATGGTGCCTGTAAGGCAGCCGTGAATAGCTAAAAGAGTGGGTATGAGACTAAGAGGGAAGGTTTTGCTTTCGTGGGCCTTAGCAGATTTGACTCACCTGAGCAATTTAGCCCAAGTGGCAGGATACCATATTGCAGCAGTGGAAAGCCACGGGTTAAAATGGACAACAAGGTCCCAATACTGACAGCGCTCTTTTTCAGTGATTTTAACGTGGCAGCTAGCTAATAGGGCATATAACGCCCGTGCTTGTGGTGCTTAATCACATGAGGCTAGATTGACCATACTGAGCTTCACTTACCGATAGGAAGAGGATCGATGTGGATCCCGCTGAAGGCTGGCGAATGGGGAGGGGGGGCAAAAAGGTTGGGCTCCAGTTGTTGTCGATCCCCTCCCGGTTGGGGCAGGCTGCCTGTCCGCGAGGTAAGTGACGACGGAGCCCCGGAATCACACAGCCGGGTTGAACACACAGTAACCACTCCGGAGACGCAGGCTCGTGGCGCAGGTCTGGTTTACTGGGGAAGTGATACAGCTTATATAGGAGGGGTAAGGGCTTAGGGTGACGTGGCAATTACAGAGAGGCTAGGGGACTGGGGTAATTTGAAGCGGCTGTTGATTGGAGGAGGCAGGTTTGAAGCTGGCACCCGTGGGTTTTTCTGGCGGGAAGGTGGTGAGGAAGGAGGGCGGTGCCGTTTGCCATAGCCATTAGCATGCTCAGCGGCCATTTTGGCTAGATGTTACTTGCTGGCAAGCTCACCAACACCCGCGGCGGTAATGACCGAGCCGCGCCCAGGAGCCACAGCACCGCGGTGACCGAGGCTGCGGGGCCCACCGGGGTGCAGTGACCTCCACCCACTGGCTCTGAGCGAGCGCTGTCCTCTGGCTGCTCCTCGTCTCCAGCGGCCGGCCCTGCCGAGCGCTCGCCCCAGGAAGGCTGCTGCGGACGGTGACGTCCACCTCGACGCCGGGCCTGTCCCCGGGGAATGGGCACAGTGGCTGCGGCGTAAAAAGCCCCACCCGTAAGGCGCCTCCCGCGGCCTGGGACGTCCGGTTCAGGTCCACGTGAAAGACGGGCCACTCCACCTGGAGAAACGTGCTTTTCTCCCCCCGGGGCGCGGGGGGGCGGCTGGCCGCGGCGTCTGGGGACATGGTGAACCAGTAGTCCCCGGCCTCCTTGAAGTGGAAGCACTCAAACTCAAGCGTCCCCTGCACCTGGATGGCCAGGAGGTGCTTGGTGGCAACAGTCCGGTTGGTGCTGGCCTCCACCAGCAGGACGGAGACTTTCCACAGTGTCCGGTTTGCCCCATCAACGTACTGGAAGGCCACAGACACCGAGCTGTTGCTGAGTGCGACATGGCCTGGCTCTCCCAGGAGGAGATACTCGGCATCTCCGAGAACTGAAACGAGATGGTCAGACCTGGTGTTGAGAAACGAGGAGTGGAACAGTGCCATCGGATAACACCAACGAAGACAGCGTTTCAGACACGAGAGAAGGTGGAGCTGAGCCAAGGTGGGCGTAAAATGGTGGTGAGGGTGGGCCTGGGAGCTGGACCCTGCACTGTCCCCATCTTAAAGGGGCTCTGTTCCTCCATCTTCACCTCTAGCGCTCATGTTTAAAATAATTCATTGTAAACACTCGGGGTTCAAAAGAATCAGAATAACAACTGACACTTCTCAAGACAAAAATCCCACCCCTCACATTTCTCATTTGAATCAGGTTCTAGTCCTTAGGTCTTTGAGGAAAATGGACATACAGGGAAATGAGAGAAAGCTTGATTCAAGCAACACAATGCACACTTCTCTAGATCACTTAAAAGGTAAGGTGCGACATTTACTTCAAAGCTTTTATTGTCTGATACTCAAGACAAATTCTTGGGAATTTTTACACGCAAAGGAACCAGTGCCCCTTGGTTCGTACAGGGTGGCAATTTGTAGACGGGTAAGCAATGTTGGCACTTCATTCTAACAGGCCAGCCGAGGGCTGGAGTGGGCTCTCAGAGACTGACCGGCTCTAAAATAACTAGTTTTGTTCTTGGAAGTTTTAGCCTCACAAGTATCAGTCCGCTGGGATAAATCATATCTTTTTAAAAAGATACCCACCAGAACAGCTGAAGTGAAAAGTGGAAAGAACACAACACACACAAGAATGCTTGTTTCTGCTTTGAACCCTATCCAAAGACACAGCCAAAGAGACAGAATTTGGCACTGTAGTCATCGGCCAGCCCACGGCTGATGTAAGAAACAGCTCTGGATTTAAAGCACTGCAGTGGGAGTGAGGCATTTTATATTGCTTTTTAAAAAGAGCTGCAACATGTAAAATGACACCTCAATCACTCATGCTGAACCCCCGAAGCTCCTTAAGAGCGCCCGCAGTCGCCAGGAGCATGGATCTATTTTGATGTTGTTCTTAAGCAGGCACCGGGGATTGAAGCTGGAACCTCACGCACAGGCAGGCGCTCCACACTGAGCTGCACCTGCTCCCAGGCCGCAGGTGAAACGGCACTGCCCACAGACCCGCCCCTGCCGCCTTTGTGAAGGGCCGTCAGCATGGGTACATGTAGAAGGCTCACGCTTACGTTCCTTCCGTACCTGCATTAGGTGCGCCACACTCACCGTACTCACAGAGGACCACCAAGGGAAGCTTGAAAAGTCTTTCAACATCTGTTTCATTCTGATCAGCAAAATCCCAGGTCTTTGGTCTCCTCATGTCCTTTCTCACATCCAAATCATGAATGTTTTTCAGGAACACCTGAAATTAGGAACCTCAGGTAACGACGGCTCTGTCCCATGGGAGTCACAGACTAGGAATCATGACAGGACAAAACCGTTTGAAGGAGGTCAGCTTCCTAGGGTATACCGACAGGAAAATGGGGAGCAAACAAATTCTCCCCGGGGAAATAACCTGCAGCCATGGACGCCCCCGCACTGCATTACAGCTCACCTGGTAAGGTCACCCGGTGTACTCAGCACCCAAAGACAACCTGTGCACAACACCACGTCTCTTACCTTTCATGCACATCCTTAAGTGTAGAGTTTGCTATTTGTGTCATGTCTGGATAATATATTTTCACATTGTTTATCTGATGAATTTACAAAATTCGGCCAAACTTCCGGGTGGCGCTGTGCTGGGTAGACCAGCCCTCCCTGCCCTGCCTCTACAACTGAGTTTTCAAACGTTCTCTTGCAAAACCGATGTGCTGCCCGGACTGCGCCATCGCGCGTGTTTAGGCGCCGCCTCCAACGCACCCAGCCATTTAAAGGAAAGGCCAGCTGAGCACTGCACCACGGGGTGAACCAGGGGCCCTGCTGCCCCTTCTCTCCAGGGCCAGCTGAAGAGAAAACACATCAGTCACGACCGTCCCCCAGTACCTGCTGCTGCTGGCGGCTGAGGAGATGGGCTCCAGGCAGCAGTCTTCCCGGGCCCCTTGGCGGGCAGGAGAGGCTGGGGCGGGCGGTTCAGTTACTGTGAGCAGAGGCTCCTGCTCTGTATTACACACACGCAGACTAGACAAGACGCAAGGACATTTAAGGGGCAGTTTCCTCACACTCAAGTCGTGTAGACTTGGGGCTACCAAACAGTTTACTAATGTTTACATTCCCCGACTGTCCCCCACTGTCCAGAAGTTATATAGTTTAATATGCAAGTAGAGTGTTTTCCAAATAAATGTATGCAACATCCTTTCAGACAACAGAAAGGAGGAAAGGAGGGCTGACTGAAATAATCCAAAATTCAATGAAAAGGAAACTGGTGCGTTCCCATCAGCTTTCTTTCAGTACGAGTTGATTGAACAAAGGAAATACTGCACTTCCCCAAAGGAAGCAGAGATTTGAAGTATAATTATGCTGATCATTAGTGAGGCTTTCACCCCACCCCCAACAACGACAAAAATTCCCTTTGCTGGAAGGGGTTGTGGATCTGAGGGAACCCTCACGGGGTCACAGAGAGGGAAAGCTCTTCAAAGGCGCTGGTGAGAACTTGGCACAAGGGGCTCTTACCTCTCGGGCACGGGTGGGGCTTTAGGGCTGTTAAAATGCTTCTTTACAGCCACTGATACTCGGCCACCAAAATAGGGAGACACAAGAGGCCCCCTAGATCCCAAAGGGTGGGCTTGCTTCTCCCCACTGACTTGCTCCCTCATGATAGCCATTTTCAAAGAAGTCCCTAATCACAACTGATTGTGTGATCATCACACATTTTTCTTCCTCATGAAAATGAACGCAGAATTGTGTGATGATCTATATTTAGGATATTCTATATGCTAAATGGAAATGTAATTATAAAATAAACCAGGATGCCACCTATAAATTAAAATATGGATTTTTTTTAACGTTTTCTGGTTTTCAAAGTTAAATGCGGACGTTTTACTAGTTTAACCCTGAATTTTAAGAAGTTAGAGCATCCCCCAGAACGGGATAGAATGCTGGGTAAATAACATTAGTTTGTTTTTTTTAAGAAGAGGTCATACCTCTTCGATTTTTTTTTAACCTTGCTTACTTATTTGCTTCCCAAACGTTGTGCCCAATACCACAACGGGCCGTTTATGCTTGGCTTGAGAATCATTTTAAGAAAACAAGAGCTTAGGTATACTTTGTGCACATTTTAAAATACTCATATATAGTATTCATATACATAAAAACATTTATAGAAAAATTCTAAACGCATCAGTTGGGGGGCGGGGAGTTGGGAAAATTCTTGACGGCCAAGGGCATCGCGCCAAGCTCATAACCCTAATTTTGACGGAAACCAGCTAAAATAGATGCTTCTGCAACCCCCGGAGTGTCTTCACAGACGCAGAAAAAGAAGAACGTGTTGCGGTCATGTCCGTGGGATCAACAGCTAGTCAGGAATAAAGGGGAAATCCTAACCCACGCACCGCTGCTCGTGGGCGCACACGCCGGCATTTGGAGGCGGCCGCTGGCGCGCAGGCGAGGCCGGGAGAGCGCGGCGCCCGCGCCCGGGCAGGCCGCAGTCAAGTTCAGGCTTGGAGCGGGCCCGCCCGCGTCGTCAGCGAGAGCAACGCAAACAGGGGCCGTTCCCAAATGCCTACACGCTGCTCGCACACACCCCCCAAAAAGGAGGTTAGTCTTAGAAAGAAGCAAACCCCCGAAACGCAGAGCAACCCCAGACGCGCCTTGTCCAGGGTCCCAGGATCCTGCCCGCGCCCGGCTCGGGACGGCCGGGTCCCCCCAGCCCCGCGCGCGGGAGGCGGCGCCGAGCAGGTCGGCCCTCGGCGGAGGAGAGCCCCGCGACTCGTCCAGGGCGCCCGGGGCGCCGCCGGGGCGCGCTCCCGGCTCGGTGCCTCGGGCTGCGGGGCCCACAGCGCCGCCGAGCCCCGCCCGCGCCCGCCGCGGGCTTCTCCTTACCTCGGTGTGCCGGGCGCCGGCGCCGCGCGCGGAGGGCGAGTCTGGGGGGCGGGCGGGCCGAGCATCCCGCGGCGCCTGACGGCGCCCCGTGCCCCGCCTCGCATCCCGCCCCCCAGCTGGCCCGGCCCGCCCCGACGGCGCGGGGAGGGCGGCACGGAGGACGGGGGCGCCCGGGGCGAGGTCCGCCGCCTGCCCCCCACCCCGGGAGCGCATCCTCTGCTCCCGCCCGCAGCGCGCCGGGCGCTGGACAGGAAGCCCGGCGGGGAGCGGGAGCGGCCGTCCAGGGCCTAGCTGGGAGGGGGCACAGCCCCGGCAAGCGCGTGCTGCCCCCACCCCAACACACCCCCCTGCCAGGCTGGTGCCGGGCGTTCCCGAGGCCTCCTATGCAAGCACTTGTCTCCATGTCATTCTTAGAGGGCGATCACAAAATTAAGTCTTTGAAATGGCATAATCTCTAGGCTTTCCCCAAAAAACTTGGTTTCCCAAATGTCATTTAAGAGTTGCAAACGAAAACAGGTAAAGTTCATCCACATTTTTCCTCCCCTGGAACCGGGATATTTAATTTAAATTAAAAATAACTAGACATTTTTAGAACTCTAGTCTGCAAGTGTTAAGGTTGTCTTTTTAAAAGAATACAAGAGGATAGAGGTCCATCTTGTTTAACAGCTGCACGCACTTGTTTTTGGGTACACTAATGTGTGATAAAATTTGTTTTCTTTTCCACAAAATATAACATTAAACAGACAAAACTATTTTGCTGTGCTGGAAATCAAAGCGCAGTGGGGCGCCTGGGGAGATGTGATTGGAAGAAGCCCAGTGGAACTTTCTGGAGTGACAGATATGTTGTATTGGCTGGAGTGTGAGTTACATGGGTTTACACAGTAGTCAAAATTCATCCTGCTATAATCTGCGCATCTTACTGTATATTTTGCCTCCGTTTTTAAAACTTAAAACATGTCTCCCCCTCATTTTGCATTTGCTGTGCTGGTCTTCCTTCAGAAGGCAGGGAGGACCAAGCCCCCAACCTCCCGCGTGGTAGGCAGGAACCCAGTCACTCGAGCCACTTCCACTTCCTGTCACTTCATCTTTTTAAACACCAGCACCAGTATTCACTTATATGATAGCAGAGATGCCAGGTTTTCTAAGTACCTATCTCGTCAAATAACCCACACCAGTAGTTCTAATTCCATCCAAAGTTTCAAAAAAAGCTTTAAGATTATCATCCAATTTTCCAGAACTTAATTAGGAAAACTGTGTTTTTAGTTTTATAATCTTGAAATTATCTAGTCCAATATGCCATTCATCGAGGGAATTCTTCTTCAAACCCTTGCCCAAGTCCTGGGCATTTTCAGTTTTGCCAGCAAAAACTCAGTGCAAAGAACAGGCTTCAGAGTTAGGGAAATCTGACTTTAAACTCCAGCCTTGCCTTTGTAACCTTGTGCAAGTTATTTAAATCCCTCCCTCCCTCCACTGAAAAAGGCAAAGAATAATTACATTGAAGTCTGTGGTAAATAAGTGACAACCTATGGAAAGCAGCTTGCTTGCCGTGAACCATGTACACGCTCTTCCTGGAGAGCCACTCTGGGAAGAAGGACCTATGTCTAGTACAAGGGGCTGCTGCATCGATACGCTTGGTCATTTTTTAAATAGCTGCTTTGAGATGCTTGATTGTTCTTGTCTAAATTAGAATCCTTGCCAAACCCTATTATTGTCTTTTCTGAGCAGTTACAATATAGTTTAACCTTCTCTAAAAGAAGGCAAATGAATGGTGAAGGGGGAAAAGGTTTTAAAAGAACAGTGGTGTGGTCGTGCCAGCACTGAACTAGCACTAAGATGGCTGTGAAGACGCCTTCACTCTTCCTGGGCATCTGGTCCAGTGATCTTGTGTGAACGGAGTAAACTTTACACACTCTCTCTCTCAAGAACTCTCTTCACACCAATGGGGAAATCTATTTCCCCAGGTAATATTGTGAGATTAAAGCTGTAACTGATGCATGATGATTAGGACACAAGGAAGAACACAAATGACCTAGTTTTCACACTGCAACACAACACTATCTACAGGTGCATAACCTGATTTTTCTGGTGCTTCCCACATCATGGATATGTTCCAAACCATGGAATTTGAATAAGACAGAGAAGATCTGAGAGTAGACCTCAGACAAGTCTAAGTGGGAAGCATTTTGGGAAAAGGCGAAAGCACACAAACACAGATTTGCCTGGTCAACACAGTATCACCATCTCAAAATCACACAATTCAGTTAATACTTAATAGAAATCTACCATGTACAGTCAATGACCTAGGCCAGTGAGAATTCAAAAGACGTGCTGTATGACGGTCCTTGAACTTACAGGAATCCAATTTTTCTATTTTCTGTATCAAGACAATTAGAGAACAAGACAAAATGGTTCATTCATAGGTATTTGAGTCTTTTTGTTGCTATTGTAAATGGAATTTTCCCTGATTTCCTCCTCAGATGGTTCAGTACTCAAGGGCAAGTACATTACTGATTTTTGCATGCTGATGTTGTATCCCACCACTTTGCTAAACGCATTTCTTAGCTCAAGTAGGTTTGTCGTGGGTACTTCAGAATTTTCTAAATACAGGATTCATGTCATCCTCCATTCATATTTGGATTTTTTTTTCTCATCTAATTGTCCTAGCTAGAACTTCTAGTACCAAACTGAATAACAATGGTGACAGTGGGCATCCTTGTCTCGTTCCCAATCTTAGAGGGAAGGCTTTCAACCTTTTCCCATTGAGTATGATGTTGGGTCTGGGTTTTTTGTGTGTGCTTTTTATTATAATGAGGAATTTTTCTTCTCTTCCTATCCTTTGAAGTGTTTTTATCAAAAAAGGATGTTGGATTTTGTCAAATGCCTTTTCTGCATCAGTTAACATGATTGTGTGCTTTTATCCCTCCAATTTGTTAATGTGGTGTATTACACTGATTGATTTTCTTATGTTGAACCAGCTTTCATACCAGGAATAAATCCTACTTGGTTGTGACATGTAAATCTTTTGATATGCTGCTGGATTTTCTTTGCATGTATTTTGTTGTGAATCTTTGCATCTATGTTCCTTAGAGATTGGTCTGTAATTTTCTGTTCTTGTAGCATGTTTATCTGGCTTCCTTATTAGGGTGATGTTGGCTTTGTAAAATGTGTTAGGTAATTTTCCCTCCTCTTCAATTATTTGGAAGAGTTTAAATGGGATTACTGTTAATGCTATTTGAAGTACTTGATAGAATTCACCTGTGAAGTCATCTGGTCCTGGACATTTCTTTGCTGGAAGATTTTTGATGACAGATTCAATCTCCTTAAATGTGATTGGTTTGTTAAGTTCTTGTATTTCTTGTAGCGTCAGTGTAGGTTGCATGTGCATTTCTAAGAATGTGTCCATTTCATCTCTGTTGTCTAAAGAGTTTCTCATAATATCCTCTTATGATCCTTTTTACTTCTGTGGGGTCAGTTGTAAATTTCCTCTTTCATTTCTGATTGTATTTATTTGCATCTTCTTCCTTTTTTCCTTTTTAATGTAGCTAAGGGTTTGTCAATTTTATTGATCTCAAAGAACCAGCTTTTGGTTTTGTTGTTCTCTATTGTCTTTTGTTCTCAATTTCATTTATTGCTGCCCTAGTCTTTATTATTTCTTTCCTTCTGCTTGCTTTGGGAATGGTTGTTGCTTTTTTTCTAGTTTCTCCAGTTGTTCAATTACTCTTTGATTTTAGCTCTTTCTTCTTTTCTAATATAGGCATTTAGGGTTGTAAATTTCCATCTTGGAACTACCTTCACTGTATCTCTTAAGTTTCGATGAGTGTGTTCCTGTTTTCATTCATCTCAATATATTTACTAATTTCCCTTACAATTTCTTCTTTCACCCACTGATTATTTAGGAGTGTGTTCACCCTCCACACGTTTGTAAATTTACCTCTTTCGCATCTATTCCTGATTTCCAGTTTTATTCCATTATGATCTGAGAAGGTGCTATGTATAATTTCAATTTTTTATATTTATGGAGACCTGTATTGTGACCTAAAATGTGTTCTATACTGGAGAAAGATCCAAGAACACTTGAGAATAATGTATGACCCCTGAGTGTGGGTACATTGTTCTGTATGTCTGTTCTGTCTAACTTCTTTATCATATTGTTCAAGTCCTCTGTTTCCTTGTTGATCTTCTGTCTAGTTCTAGCTAATGATGTGACTGGTGTGTTGAAGTCTCCAACTCCTATTGTAGAAATGTCTGTTTTTCCCTTCACTTTTGCCAGAGTTTGCCTCATACATTTTGGGATATCCAAAATATATGCACAGTATTTATGACTGTTATTTCTTCCTGGTGATTATCCCTTTTATTAATATATATATAATGTTCTTCTGTACCTCTCATAAATTTTTGCATTTAAAGTCCATTTTGTCTGATCTTAGCATTGCTACACTTTCTTTTTTATTATTATTATTATTATTTTTGTGGAGTATCTTTTTCCAACATTTCACTGACAGTTGGTTTGTATCCCTGGTTTAAGATGAGTCTCTTGTAGTCACCATATGGATGGCTCAAGTTTCTTTTACCCATTCTGTCAGCTTATATCTTTTCATTGGGAGTTTATCCATTCATATTCAATCATATTATTGTAAATGCATTATTTGTTTCTAGTATTTTATTCTTTGGTTTTCATATGTCGTATCTTATTTTTGTCTTTTTATTCTTTTGGTTAACCTTTCTGCTATTCTTTCTTCTATACTCTCCTTCAAGCATCCCTCTCCTTTCTTTTTCTTTCAGTTTGTAAGGCTTAATTTACTATTTCCTGCAAAGGTAGATTCTTCTTTATGAATTCTCTTAGTTTCTGTGTGTGAATATTTTAAACTCCCCTTCATATCTGAAGGACAATTTTACTGGATGAAGAATTCCCCAGCTGGTACTATTTCTCTTTCAGTGTCCTAATTGTATCATTCCATTGCCTCCTTGCCTCCAAGGTTTATGATGAGAAATCCATGGTAAGCCTTGCTGGGCAGACATCGTATGTGATGGTTTCCTTCCCCCTTCCTGCTCTGAGAATTTTCTTTATCTCTGACATTTGACATTCTGGGTAGTATGTGCCTTGCAGTAGTTCTATTCACATTTATTTTGATTGGGGTATGCTGTGCTTCTTGAATATGTATGTTCATTTGTTTCATGACCATTGGAAAATTTTTAGCTATTATGTCCTCACATATACTTTCTGCCCCCCTTTCCTTGTATTTTCCTTCTGGAACTCCCATACAGATATGTTGTGTTTCATGCTATCAGGGAACTCCCTGAACCCCTGCTCAATTTTTTTCCATTCTTTTCTCTCTTCTTTTTCAGCACTTCTGTCACCTATATCATATATTCTTTCTTTTTTCATTTCAAGTCTGCAGTTATATGCCTCTAATATGCTGTATTTTTAAATTTTACCTATCTTGTCTTTCATTCTCATGAGTTCTGTTACTTTTCTTTTAAAATTTTCAAATTCTTCTTCATGCCAGCTCAGTGTCTTCTTGATGTCCTTAATCTCTCTAGCCATATTGTCTTTCAACTCATTAGTTTGATTTAGGAAATATGGGTACATCTCGTTGTTTACTTTCTCAAATCTTGAATCTCTCCTGGTGCTTTGATATATTCCTTTTCTTGGGGCCATTTCTTCCATTGTATTAGTATGGCTTGTAGTGTTTTGATGATGTCTAGGCATCTGATTAGGATGGTGAGATTACTCATATGCTCTCTTTTCCTCTATCTTTTATAGGGAGTTAGCAGAGGGAGGCAGGGTGTTATGGTTCTATCTGTTCTGTGTCTTTAGGGTTGTCCCTGTTAGTTGCTCAGATCTGGGCACTGGACCCATTAATGCAGACTAGCTCCCCAGGTCCTTGAGTGGGGGAGGATGTAAAGAACAGAAAAAGCCTCTCAATTCTTTACTTTTACTTTTCTCATCTGCAAATCCTTGGTCCATCAGAAGATGGTGCTCTGTAATGGTCCTCTCAGGCCAGTGTGTGACTGGAGTGTGTTTTCTGCAACATGGGCCAGATCAGTTTGATAGATAATCCTGCTTGCAGCTAAGTAGCTAGTAATCCAAACATTCTCAGAGGCAGTTCTCCAACTTTTGCAATTTATAGCCCTAATTCCCTATATTAAAAAAGTGGAAAGAGGTAAAAATGAAACACTTGATTGAACACCTCAGGAAACTAGAAAAAGCACAGCAAACCATTCCCAAAGCAAGCAGTAGAAAATAAATAATACAGATGAAATATAAATAAATGAAATGAAGAACAACAATAACAAAAAACAATGTAGGAAATCAACAAAACCAAGAGCTGATGCATTGAGAAGATCAATAATATTGATGAACCCCTAGGTAGACTAACGAAGAAGAAAAGAGAATATGCAATACATAAAAAATCAAAGGGAATGTTATGACTGACTCCACGAAATAAAAAGCATCATAAGAGGATATGAGAAACTGTATGCCAACACTCTAGACAACCTCGATGAAATGGACAACTTTCTAGAAATGCACAACTACTTACATTGATGTTACAAGATATACAAGACATAAACCAATCATATTTAAAGAGACTCAATCAATCATCAACAATCTCCCAGCAAAGAAATTCCAAACAAAAGTGCCTTCAAAGAGAGAGTCTACCAAACATTTCAAAAAGAATTAACACCAATCCTGTTTCAATGTTTAGAAAAAATTGAAAATAAGGGAAAATTACCCAACATATTTTATGAAGCCAACATAATGTAATACCAAAGCCAGGTGAAGATACTACACTAAAAGAAAATTAGAGAACAATATATCTAATGGACAGAGATGCAAAAATTCTCAGCAAAATACTTCCAAATAGAATCCAGAATGATATCAAATTATTTATATATCATGACCAGATAAGATTTATTCTTGGTATTCAAAGGTAGTTCAAAAAAAGAAAATTAATTAACAAAATACTCCACATTAACAAATTGAAGGAAGGAACCACATGATCATCTCAATCAGTGAGAAAGCATTAGGCAAAATCTAGCCTCCTTTCTTGATAAAAACATTTCAAAGGTAGATATAGAAGAAAAATTCCTCAATATAATAAAAAGTGTATGTGAAAAACCCACAACCAACATCATACTCAATAGGAAAGGTGAAAGTTTTCCCTCTAAGACTAGGGACAAGAGACGGAGGCCCACTGAAACCACTGTTATTCTGCATTGTTTTAGAAGTTCTAGCTAGGGTCATTAGAGAGGAAAAAAGGTAATCCAAACAGGAAAAGAAGAGGCAATATTCTCACTATTTGCAGATGACATGAACGTATACTTGGAAAATTCTGAAATGTCTGTGACAAAGCTACTTTAGCTAATAAACAAGTTCAGCAACGTGGCAGGATAGAAGATCAACACACAAAAATCAGAATGTTTCTACACTAGTATTGTACAATCTGAGGAAGAAATCAGGGGGAAAATTCCATTTACCATAGCAACAAAAAGACTCAAATACCTAGGAATCAAATACCAAAGACATACAGGACTTAAATGCAGAAATGTACAAAACAATGTTAAATGGAATCAATGAAGACCTAAACAAATGGAAAGACATTCCACATTCATGGATTAGAAGACAAAATATGAGGGTGTCAATTTGACCCACACTGATTTGTAGATTCAGTGTAATACCAATCAAATTCAAACAGCCTACTTTAACAAAATACACAAGGCAATTACCAAGTTCATTTGGAAGGGAAAGTGCACCTGAAAAGACAAAAGCATTCTAAAAAACAAGAATGATGTGAGAGCAATTTTACTGCCAGACCTTGAAACATAATCCAAAGCTATAGTTGTTGAAACAACATTGTACTGGCAAAAAGACAGACTCATCAATCAGTGGAATAGAATTGACAGTCCCAAAACAAGCCCTCACCTCAATCACAAACTGGTTTTCTGAAAACCTACCAAATGCATGTTAACAGGAGAAAACAGTCTCTTCAACAAACGGTGCTGGGAGAACTGGATATATATAACCAAAAGAATGAAAGAGAATTCATATCTCACTCCCTGTATAAGAATCAATTCAAAATGGATCAAAGACCTAAATGCAAAAGCCAGGACCAAAAAACTATTAGAAGGAAATTTAGAGAAATGACCTTGTGATAGGTGGTAGTTTCTTGGATGTTACACCCAAAGTGTGAGAAAAAGAAAAAATAGATAAATGGGACCTCCTCAAAATTAAACACTCTTGCACATTAAAGGACTTTGTCAAAAGGATGAAAATGTAGCCTAATCAATGGGAGAAAATATATGGCAATCACATACCTGACAAGGGCTAAATATCTGTGATATATAAAGAAATGCTACAGCTCAAAAGAAATGGGCATAAGACTTGAATAGACATTTGCCCAAAGAAATATAAATGGCAAAAAAAACATGAAAATATGTCCAGCTTCACTAGTGATTAGGGAAATGTAAGTCACAGCTACAATCAGATATCATTCCACACCTATTAGAATGGACACTAGTAAAAATACAGAGAACTACAAGGGTTGTGGAAGATGTGGAGAGATAGGAACACTTATTCATAGTAGGTGGCATTAAAGAATGGTATAGCCACTCTGGAGGATTGTTTGGCACTTCCTAAAGAAGTTGAATAGCCCAATGGTACCACTACTGGTTATATACCTAGAAAAACTGAGAGCATTGTTAGGAACAGACATCAGCACACTGATGGTCATTGTGGAATTATTCATGTTTGCCAAAGTTGAAACCATCTGGGTTCCATCAACTGAGGAATGGATAAACAAACTGTGGTCTATTATTATGGTGGAATACTTTGCACCTTTAAGAAGAAATGAAGTCATAAAATATATGAAAACATGAATGAACCTGGAGGATATTATGTTGAATGAAGCAAGCCAGGCACAAAATGAGAAATTCTGTATGATTGTTCTTCTGTGATCTAAATATATTGTGCAATCCCATAGAGTTAAATCACTTGAATATGGGTCAACAGAAAATATGTTAATCTTTGCAAATGAGGAGAAAAGGTAAAAGCCCAAAATCATGTTAATAACTAACTCTGCTATTAAGTGGGTATGAAATTGCTTTAGATGGAATGTCTAACATCATGTATATTACTAAAAGGAAACTAAATCTGTAACACAGGACTGTATAGCACAAGAAATGCACATGTGAACTACAACAATGGGTTAAATCGCATATATAAGAACATCTTTCTTTGAAAGTGAACAAATGTATGTTAGTACTATGAGATGTTAGTATCAGACCAAAAGAAAAAAAAACCACATGTGAAGTGAAAGAAATCAGACACAAAGTACCACATATTGTATGATTTCATTTATATAAAATGTAGATATAGATCAATTTATAAAGATAAAATTAGAGTAGTGATTATGTAGAGTAGGGGAAGGACTGAAGGGTGGTATGGAATTTTTCTTTTGGAGTAATGTAATTGTCCCAAAATTTTTGGGGTCATGAACGCACAACATTGTGATTATATAAACAGCCACTGATTATACTTTAGGTAGACATTATGGTATGTGAATAAATAAATAATTGTGCAATAAGAGCCAGAAATAACAGTGATGTACAGCAGGGGAATTCACAGAGAGATTGAGAAGTGAAGACTTTTTTGTTTGTTTATTATTATTATTGAAATAATTAAAATGAAAATGCTCTAATAATGACTGAAGCGATACATGCATAACTAGTTGATTTTACCAAATGTCATTGCTAGTACATTCTGGATAAACTGCTTTATTAATATGGATCAATAAAAATGACATGATTTAAAAACGTAAAAGAGATAAAAATCTTGATTAGATTTACCTTGATTGGTATCCAAGTTAATCAGGATGCATTCTTTGGATTCTATGACTGAAGAGATTGTCACATGCACAGAAGGAGAATTCAGCATTGAAACTGTTTTATTCTAGCAAAAGAAGCTGGGGTCTCAAGTATTAGTGACAGTATCAATAATGAAGACTTGAATTCTTTGATTTATCCAATCTATTTTGGTTCTTTTGAATACTAGGGTAATTTTCACCAGGGTTTCTTTTATTTTTTAGATGAGTTCTTATCAAAATAAAACTGCTTAATCCAACTACAGTTACCTTGGGTAGTCTTCTGAGGACAGGCTAGGTAGCTGTGAGCATATTGCTCCTCATTTGAATGCATAGGTAGAGAAGCGGACTTGGTGCAGTGGATAGGGCATCTGTCTACCACATGGGAGATCTGCAGTTCAAACCCTGGGCCTCCATGACCTGTGTGGAGCTGGCCTACGTAGAGTGCTGATACGTGCAAGGAGTGCTGTGCCAGTCAGGGGTGCTCCTCTCGTAGGGGAGCCACATGCACAAGGAGTGTACCCTGTAAGGGGAGCCGCCCAGTGCGAAAGAAAGTGCACCCTGCCCAGGAATGGCACCACACACATGGAGAGCTGACACAACAAGATGACACAACAAAAATAGGCACAGATTCCCATGTCACTGACAACAACAGAAGTGGACAAAAGAACATGCAGCGAATGAACACAGAGAACAGACAAATGGGGTGGGAGGAAGGGGAGAGAAATAAATTAACAAATAATAATAAATAAAATAAAATGCACAGGTAATAGTCACAGGGAATCTTGTCTCATCTTAGCATGGGGGTTTGATTTTTCTGTGATCCGATCAGTAAGGGAGGCAGACTATACACAACAACTACAGACAGACAGGAACATTAGAGTTTTAATTAAGTCTAGGGGGAGCAAATGTAAGGGCTATCATTAGTGGAGTTCATTGAAAGGATATCTGAGGAATTCTCATTTCAATTAAGACTGAAAGAAAATGAGTATGGGGGAGGCAGTGTTTGTGGAATGGGGTGGAAATTAATGTAAAAAGTGATTAGACAGAATAGCACTGTTTAGTTGTCTTTTGTAGGTTTGAGAGGGCTTGCAAAGTATCAGTCTCTATGCCTGGTGGAGACCTTAACCAAGAGTAAAGGAGGTGTAGTATTTCTATTTCAGGGGAGAGCTTATGCTCTGAGAAGTATTCCATATTAAGTCCATGTAATTAACCAAGTAGCAATGACAGCTCAGAAAAGGATTCCAGTGTTTGGTCACTTTCATCTTAGGAAGAGCAATGGAAGAAATGAAAAGTAAGTGAATAAATTTGGGAAGATGTAAGGATAGTTTATAAAAAAGGAGAAGAGAGGGTGCTAGGATTTAGTCAAACTGTTGTTTGATTTGTTCTTTGCAGTGACCAATGTAGTTTGAAAACAGTCAGAAGAATAGCATTTCAGAGAGAGCAAGGAAAAAGAAGTTCCAAAACCAGGTCATGGTTCAATTCTTCCGTGGTTCCAAGTAAGGATTTATTTACGGAGAGATCCATGTTGACGTTAGCCAGCTCTCCTTTGAGGAAGCATTGTTGGTCTCTGTGAGTCAAAGGGTGGGTGGGGTGAGGAACTGGTAACTGTTCTGGTAGTTTGATTGTGAAGGCAAGGACAGGAGATCAGGAACTTGGGGAGAAATAGGTTAGGAGGAAGTTTTTGTTTAACAATGGAACAGATGGAATGAGCTTAAATGGTGAGATGGATTGTGAGAAGAGGGAGCAGTTTCTGATTTAGGAGATTCAATTTAAAATCAATTCTATAGTCAGCAAAAAATCAGGAGAGGAAGAGTTCACCAGAGATTTTGGTCTCAGCCAGAGGTAACAACACTTCTCAATTTAATAGAAGAGAAGGTGTAGCCAATGTGAATGGTTGCAAGGAATATTTGAAGATGTTATGCTATGGAAGGGAAATCTGAAAATTGATGATCCATCTACTTCTTAAGAGGATATTCTATACATTAAAAGTGAGGTGTTCTGTTAGAATAAGTGTGATCGAAAGCTATGGAGGAGATTTCATGTATTTATAGAGATCAGAGCAGTAATATAATTGTCAAGACATTCGAGGTGCCAGATATATTTGATAGTCACTAGGAGTAGTGACTTTGGGTTTATACCAGGAACAATATCCTAATCTCATGAGGTGTCAGAGGCAATCATGGAGAAATGCAGGTATTTAGGTCTTGATCACTAGTGGTAGCAGTTAGTATGAGGGACATAAGAAATTAAATGTTGGATTTGTAATGCTGAAATGTGTAACTGGATTAACCTAGACATTCAAGACAGAGGTCAGAGGCTGATATTTGACAAGAGGCATGAAGGCATGAGGAGATTCCTGTGAACAAGCCCAAAGGGAGGTGGTTGTGACCACAGGGTGTGGCCTCTGACATGTGATGGGAGATGGGACAGTCAAGGTAAAGCCTGGGTGTGGTGAAAAATGTACCAGGAATTTAAGCTTGGCACACAGGCTAAGCGGCATTCAAATCCCAGCTGTGTGATCTTCTAGGCATGTAATTTGGTCATGTTATTAAAGTTTTCTGAACTTCTAATCATAACCTTTGTGAAATTGTTTGAAAAAAATAATCTACAGGATTATTGTGACAATAAAATAAGGAAATCTATGTAAATCTTTCCTTTTTCTAGACTTAAGGTAAAAGTGGGTGCTTACTTTGTTTATGACACATTACCATTTTTGTTCTTTGAATACACTTAATTATTAATGAAGTTTAAGGGCCAAATGTATAGTTTATAAATGATTAATGCTTTTACACTTGTGTATATTTATATATAAATTGAAGGACATTGCAGCAATATTGATAAATACAGGACTGGATTTCAGTAAGCCTTTTCTTAAAAGAGCAGATGGGCAACCAGCTACACCCTTATGCTCATCCATCCTACATTTTCTGAGCATTTGCCCTACAAGGATTGTCTCTTGGCACAACATTATAATCTATGTAATCCTGCTAATTTCTAATGAATGGTATTTTCAGGGCTAGACTTGGAGAATGGGTGACATTGATCTCTCCAAATGAATACATTCTTAAACTTATTAACTCCTTCATGAAATAGATTTTAATTTGCATGAATGATATCCAAATGTACAGGTAAAATATCTAAAAGTCAGGCTTGAGGGAGTGATAATTCTTAAAATCCCAAGTGGGATGACCAAAATGATTTAGGGCAAGTGTATATAAAAGAGCAGAAACTGCACGGATCATGAAGTGGGTGGATTCCAGAGGACTGGGAGGGACACGGGTGAAACAATGAAGCCCCAGTGTATGCAACAACACTGATGAATCTTGAGGACATCATGTTGAATGAAATAAGTCAGATGCAAAAGGACAAATCTCTCATGGCCTCACTAATATAAACTAATAAGTCAACTCATGGAGGTAAGATCTAGAGCATATGTTACCAGGAGATACAATGAGGACAGATAATAGGGAACTGATGTTTAATGTGTGCAGACATTTTAATGAGGTTGACTGTAAAAGTTTTAAAATGGATACATGTGATGATAGCAAATTATTGTGAGTGCAGTTAACAGTGTTCATATATGGCAGTGATTGTGGCAGAAAGGGGAAGCTTATGGTTGTATATGTCATTAGAAGGAAACTAGAGAATGAAATTGGTACTATATAACATAATGAATCCTGTTGTGGATGATGAATGTAGTTAATAATACAAATATAAGTGCTCTTTCATGAAGTATAATAAATGTATGCTACTTGTGTAAGGTGCTAATAATAGGGTGTTATATGGGAAAATACTAATAATGCAAATTCTTGCACAGTAAACAGTAATACTGTAATATATTCAACAACTGTAACAAATGTACATTAACAATGCTAAAGAGCATTAATAGTGGGAATAAAGAATATGGTAGCTTTCTTTTTGGAGTAATGAAACTATTCTAAATTCATTGTGGTGATGAACGCAAAACTATGTGATTGCGCTGAGAGCCATGGAATGTACATTATGGATGGAGTGTGTGGAGCTCAAAGAATAAAATTTTAAAAAGAAAAAATCTAGCATGAATGTCACTCAATTCCTGGTTTAGGTGTTAATAATTTGGAAGATTTTCTTGAATATTCAAATCCAACACTGGTGCCTACACTGGGATCACAAAAATTTATTTTTCTAACATCAAAGTATGATCTACTCATTCTTTATAACATATTTTTACTGATATCTACTCTCCCAGTCATTGACTCATGTGAAGTAGAAATCATGTATGTCAATGTCATCTTTTTTTAATTTCAAAATTCTTTTTCTTTATTAAATTGTCTTTTTTAAAAAAAGATACATAGATTGCAAAAAATGTTACATAAAAAAATAAAAGGTATCATCTTTTATACCAGTTTTGGCAAAAAGAGCAGTTCAAGAATAGTATTGGCTGAATTATAGATACTTTCCTTCAGGCATTTTGTAATATTTAAGAAAGGAGATATCTTTGAGGTAGTACTTCAAGAGATATAAAGAAGTCAGTGTTGGCATAAAGACAGGCAGATTGACAAATGGAACTGAATAAAAATCTCAGAAATAGACCCTCACAGCTATGGTTAAGTGATTTTTTGACAAGGCTGTCAAGTCCTCCCAGGTGGATCAGAACATTCTATTCAACAAATGGTAATGGGAAAATGATAGACATATACAAAAGAAAGAAAGATGACCCCTATCTCACAACTTATACAAAAATTAACTCAAAAGATATCAAGGGCCTAAATATAAAGCCAATAAACATAAGAATCCTAGAAGATGTTGTAGAGAAACATCTTCAAGATCTTGTGGAGGATGGTGGTTTCTTAAACATTACACATAAAGCACAATCAATGAAGGAAAATATAGATAAATGGGATCTCTCAAAATTAAACACCTCTGTACCTCAAAGGACTTTGTGAAAAGGGTGAAAAGGCAGGCAAGTCAATGGGAGAAAATATTTGGCAACCACATATCAAATAAGGATTTAATATCCATGATATATACAGATAATATAGCTAAACAATAAAAAGATTAACTATCAAATTTTAAAAATGGGCAAAAGAGTTGAAAAGACAATTGTCCAAAGAGGAAATAGAAATGGAGAAAAAACTCATGAAATATTGCTCAACATCAGTAGCGATTAGGAAAATTCAAATAAAAACTACAATGAGAGGGAAATGTGGGAAAATGTATTAGATTAGGCAGGCAAGACTCAATTTTCTCACAAAAACAATGGAGAAAGAGCCAAAAGCTATCTGAGGGAACGGCTTTGCAGTCAGCAAACCAGTACAGTGCTACACAAGTCCCAGGAGGGTAAGGGAAAGAGAGAGGAAGAACCCAAAACAACAAATGTCAGTTACCAAATCCCTGCAGTGTCTGGGCTGGGTCCCCTCCCAACCCCAAATATATTAAGCTGGGGTAAAACCCCTGGCTCACTGCAGCTGACTGAGATGGGAACAGATTTCTTCCTCCCTTTCAGCTATTTCAAGGCAAAATGGAGGGAGAGACGGGGAGACTTTTCATGAGTAAATTTGGCCAGCAGATCCCAATAAGAATCTCAACTCTGGATGACCAAAACACAGGAAAGCGAAGACTGAAACGCCTCCATGGAAATGTGTGCTCTTGAGCACCATCTGATGATACATCTGAAAATTGTATGGAAAAAACGTTTCTGGTTCTCTCTGTATCCTATGTATCATAGCCCCTGGGAGAAAATCTATACCCCATTGGTGAGTTCCTGGTCTGATTTTGACAACCTAAGCTGGGTAATTTTTAAAAAATGGTAGAACACAAATGGAGTTTCCCACTACCACAAATTAGGCAGGAGATTTTCCCATACTCAGAGAAGTCACATATCCAGAATGCAATGGATAGGCCTCACCCTGGGAAAAATCAGCTTCAAGTTCTTTGTACCTCTTCTGCTACGTAAGTATGGGGTAATTTTAAGGACTTAGAATAAGCTGAAACAAATACCAGAGAAGACCTGTGGGAAAAAAAAGGAAGAGAGAATTTGGCCATCAGAGTCAATTCACCAACATATTCAGATGGCTAGACATCAGCAAATAATCACAAGCCATACTAGGAAACAGGAAGAGGTGGCCTAAAGAAATAAACCAAATGACCTGATAATCACACAACTCTCCTAAATCAATTCAAAGAATTTAAAGAAAATATGACTAAAGAAATAAAGGATATTAACAAGATACTGCATGAGTATAAAGAACAATTTGAAAGTCTGCAAAGAAAAGTAACAGACCTGATGGGAATGAAGGACATGATGGATGAGATTAAAAATACATTAGTGATACATATAAGCAGATTTTAATTGCTCTAAGACAGAATTAGGGATTTGAAAATCACAATATCTGAATTGGAAAAGTCAAGAAAACAGAAAGACAAGAGAATGGAAAAAATGAATCCAGGACTCTGCAAATTGAATGAAAGTGGCAAATGTTTATACACACTACCAGTGCTCCAGAAGGAGAAGAGACTAGAAATGGGAGAGAAAGAATATTTGAGGAAATAATGATTGAAAACTTCCCTACCCTTATGAAAGACATAAATATCAATATCCAAGAAGGACAATGCACCCCAAACAGATTAAATCCAAAGAGACATGTGCTGAGACCCACTACACAGAATGACAAATATCAGAGATAGAGGATTCTGAAAGCATCAAGAGAAAAGCAAAGCAACACATACAAAGGATACTTGATAAGATTAACTGCTGCATCCTCATCAGAAACCATGGAGGAGAGAAGAATTCTATATCTGGCAAAACTGTACTTCAAAAATGAGGGTGAGTTCAATGTTTTCACAGACAAATAAAAATTGATGAAATATGTTACCAAAAGACCAGAATTATAAGAGATACTAGAGGCAGTGCTGCAGCCTGCAAGGAAGAAACAAGGATGAGATTTGGAGAAGAGTAAAGAAATGAAGATTACTAAGAAGGGTAAATTAAAGGGTAAAAAGATAGACAATAGAATGATATGATGAGAGAAATGAAGGACAAAATAGATGAAGTAAGTAATGTCTTTATATTAATGACATTAAATGTTAATGACTTAAACTCCCCAATCCAAAGACTTAGACTGATAGAATGAATAAAAAGTATGAGCCATCGATATGTTTTCTGCAAAAGACCAACTTCAGATATAAGGTGACAACCAGGATAAATGTAATAAGTTGGAAAAAGATCATGCAAATAGTAACCAAAACAGACTGGAGTAGTGATATTAGTATTGGACAAACAGATTTCAAGTCAAAACTGATAAGAAAGGATGAAGAAGGCCATTATATATTTTAAAAGAAGCAATTCACCTAGAAGAAATAGCTATAATAAATATTTATGCACCTAACCTGAGTGACCAAAGATACATGAGGAACACGCTGGTAAAACTGCAGGGAGGAACAGGTTCCTCTATAATAATAGTTGGAGACTTCAATACACCCCACTCAGTATTGGATAGAACATCAGGACAGAGGATAAAGAAAGAGAACAAGAATAATATGACAAATGAACTAGACCTAAGAAACATCTATGAAGCACTGCATCCCTGAACAGCACAGTGTACTTTACTTTTGAAGAGATGAGATCATTTGTTGGGTCACAGGACAAGTCTCAATTAATTTACAAAGTTTGAAGTTGTGCAAAACACTTTCTCTGATAATAACAGAGTGAAACAAAATCAATAATGGATGGAAAAAGGGAAATTCATAATTATATGGAGATTAAACAACACAGTTTTAAAAAATAAGTTGGTCAAAGAAGAAATTGGAGGAGTATTCAGCAAATATATTGAGGTGAATGAAATAAGAACACAACATATCAAAAGTTATGGGACACTGCAAAAGCAGTGTTAGATTAAAAAAGAAGAAAGATCTAAAACTGAAGTTCTAACTACACACCTGAAGGAAATTGAAAAAGAAAGTAAACTTAGGCCAAACCAACCCAAAGGAAAAAATAGTAAAGATCAGAGCAGTAATAAATGAAATCGAGAACAAAAAAACAATACAGAGAAATAACAAAACCAAAAGTTGTTTTTTTTAGAAGATCAACAAACTCAACAAATCCTTAGCTAGAATGACAAAGAAATAAGAGAGAAGACACAAATAAATATAATCAGAAATGAGAGAGGGGACATTACTACTGATCCTGCAGAAATAAGAGAGATCATAAGAGGATACTATGAACAACTGTATATGAAAAAACCAGACAATGTTAAGGAGATGGATAATTTCTTAGAAACACACGAATTACCTACACTGACCCTGGAAGAAGTAGAAAAGCACAACATATTGTAAGAGAGTGAAAGTCATTAAAATCCTCCAAAGGATGAAAAGCCCAGGACCAGATGCTTTCGCAGGTGAAATCTACCACTCATTCAAAGATGGTCTAATACCAATCTTGCTCAAGCTCTCCCCAAACACTTGAGAAGGGAAGAATACCAGCAGACTCACTCCATGAAACCCACATCACCCTAACAGCAAAACTAGATAAAGATACTAAAAAATTTTTTAATTCCAGACCAATTTCTCTAATGCATAGAAATGCAAAAATCCTCAACAAAATACTTGCAAACAGAGTCCAAAAAGTACATTCAAAGAATTATGACCCTCAATCAAGTGGATTTTATCCCAGGTGTGGAGGGTGGTTCAACAGAATAAAATCAATTGGTGTAATAAGCCATATTGATAAGTTGAGGAAGAAAAATCACATGATCTTCTTGATTGATGCAGAAAAGGTATTTCATAAAGTACAGTACATTTTCCTGATAAAAACACTACAAAGATAGGAAGAAGGAAACTTTCTCAATATGGTAATGTGTATATATGAAAAACCTGCAGCTACCATTGAATTCAATGGGAAGGACAAAGCTTCCCCACTGAGGTCTAGAACAAGACTATGAGGCCTACTGTCACCACTGTTATTCAATATGTGCTACAAAAAAAAAAACACACAAACTAAGCAATTAAAAAATGAGCAAGTGCCTTGAAAAGATCACCGTCTGAAGAAGAAATACAAATGGCAAAGAAACACATGAATAAATGTTCAACATCACTAGCTATTAAGGAAATGCAAATTAAAACTTAAATGAGGTATCAGTTCACACTTATTACATTGGCTATCATAAAAAGTAAAAAAACTGTAAACGTTGGAGAAGATGTGGAGAGACAGTGATGCTTTTTCACTGTTGGTGTGAATGTAGAATGGTACAGCCCCTGCAGAGGACTGTTTGGCAGTTCCTAAGGAAGAGAATACTTGCCACGTGACCTGACAACATCATTGCCAGCTGTATACCAGAAGAACTGAGGGCAGAGACACAGACATCTGCACACCAGTGTTCACATTGGGATTATTCATGAATGCCAGAAGTAGGAAACAACCCATGTGTCCAACTGATGAATGGATAAACAATTGTGGCATGTGCACGTGAAGGAATGTTATGCAGCTGTGAGAAGAAATGAAGTGGTGAAGCATATGACAACATGGATGAATGTGGAGGATATGATTTTGAGTAAAGCATGCCCAGCCATAAAAGGAAAAATACTGTATGATTATGCTAATATGAACTAAATATATTGTATAAACTCAAGGAATTAATAATTGGAAAACAGGTCACAAGAAAATAGAATGAAGATAGAGAATGGAAAGCTGAGGGTTAATCTCTGCAGAATTGGTATAAAGGTTATTCGTAGACCTTAGGAAGTAAATAGAAACAGTGAGAGCACATCTTAGTGTTTGTAACTAGCAGAGCTATTATATGGCTTTGACAGTGGTTGAAAAGTGTAAGTCCAAGGTCATGTACATTACGAGAAGGAAAGCTAAAAACTGTAATCTGGGACTGTGTAAGATAGTAAAACCTCACGTAAAACACAAATATGGGTGATACTGCTTATATAAAACTGTTTTTACAAAATATAAATATAAATAACTTAGAACAAATGAAAAAGAATAGGAGCTACATATGGCAGGGGAAGCATAGAGAGACTGAGATGCTGAGATTTTTTGTTTTCTTTTTATTATTATTATTACTATTATTAGAATAATGAAACTGCTCTAAAAAGGACTGAAGTGATGAATGCACAACTATGTGTTTCTACCAAGTACCACTGATGAAAACTTTGGCTTGATTTATGCTTTAGTAATATGTATCAATAAAATTGATTTGTTAAAAAAACAACAATGAGATATCATTTCACACCTATTAGAATGGATACTATTAAAAAGTCAGAAATCTCTAAGTGTTGGAGAAGATGTGGAGAGACAGGAACCTTATTCACTGTTGATGGAGTGTAGAATGGTACTACAACTGTGGGGGACTGCCTGTCAGTTCCCAAGAAAGTTGAACATAGACTTGCCTTGTGACCTGGCAATACCATTACTAGCTATGTACCCAGAGGAACTGAGAGCAGTGACACAGAGACATCCACCTGCTGATGTTTTTAGTGGCTTTATTCATGACTGCCAAAAGTTGGAAACAATCTAAGTGTCAATCAACTGATGAATGGACAAACTGTGGTATATATACACGATGGAATATTTTACAGCAGTAAGAAAAAATGAAGTCATGAAGCATATGACAACGTGGATGAACCTATAAGACATTACATTTGTTTGAAGATTTTTTTTATTTCTCTCCTCCCCCCAGTTGTCTGTTCTCTGTGTATAAGACATTACTTTGAGTGAAGCAAGCCAGACACAAAAGGACAAATAGTGTATGATTGTGCTATTAAGAACTAAATATAAGGTCCTCAAGATTCATCTATGTTATCCCATGTGTTAGTACTGTATTCCTTCTTATAAATGAGTGATATTGCATTGTATGAATATTCAAGAATTTGTTTATCCATTCATCTCTTGATGGGTATTCGGGTTGATTCCAGCTTTTGGTGATAGTGAGCAATGCTGCTATGTACATTGGTGTGCATTTATCTGTTCATGTCCTTGCTTTCAATTTTTCTGGGTATATACCCATTGTGGAATTGCTGGATCATAGTCCAGATCTATAGTTAGTTTTTCAAGCAAATGCCAAACTGTCCTCCACAATCACTGCACCATTCTACATTCCCGCCAGCAGTGCTCCAGGTTTCCCATTCTTCCCCACCTACTTACCACTGGTGGTCTCCTGCTTTCTAATAGCTTCCAGTCTAACGGGTGTAAGATGATATCTCATTGCAGTTTTGATTTGCATTTTCCTAATAGCTAGTGATGTTAAGCATCTTTTCATGTGCTTTTCAGCCATTTCTATTTCTTCTTTGGAGAAGTGTCTATACAAATCACTTGCCCATTTATTAAATGGTTGTCTTTTTATTTTCAAGGTGTAGGATTTCTTTACATATGCTTGATATTAGACTCCTTTCAGATATATGGTTACCAAATATTTTCTCCCATTGGGGAGGCTGCCTGTGTTGATTGAAGCAAGTCAGGTATTGAAGGACCTCACTGATAAGAAATAAGCAAATTGAGCAACTCACAGAGCTAGAGTTTGTAAGATAGGTTTACCAGAAATAGAAAGGGAGAAGGTTGTTAGCCAATGCCCATAAGGGTAAAACCTATAAGATGGAAATGTGTACTTGTGCAGTGAAGGGATGTGACAGGTGTGGAGTGATACTAATGGGTTGGATGGTGCAGGTTTGATGGGGGTAGGGTAGGGTGAGAGTGTTGAATGGTCCATGGAACTGAGGAGAGGGTTGGGGGAGGGAGCAGGTGAACACTGGGGATCTGTGGGTACCTAGTTGAAACTACCATGCTGGGAAAGCTCTTTTGGTGATATGGCAAGGAAGGGTTACTGGTTTAGGGTCCTCGATGGGGAGGCATTTGTGCCAGGGTGCACCTGGGGCAGGCTTCTAGGGAGTGTATGAGTGATCATTTTGCCATAGTGTTTTGTATCAGTGGGTGGAAACTCACATAAAGAGCAGGAAGGAGTTGGACTCCCATCCTGGGGCGGCCCATTATGTTCTCAAATAGAGGGAGAGAGTCTCTCAAGAGCACGGGCAATATCTAATAGGGAAAGACAGACAGTGTGTCAAGCCCTCAGTGTTGCTGCAAACAACTATGAATCTTGTCCTTCAAGGAGTGAAGCCTCGTGGTTGCTGTGTGCCACAGGGGAGGGGGAGGCAGGAATAGAATAGATGAAACAGGCGATATTTTGGGGGCAATAGAAGTTTTCTAAATGATCTTGCAGTGATGGATACAGGCTATGCTAAACTTCATGAAAATTTATAAAAGTGTACACTCAAAAATGTAAACCATAACGTAAACTATTGACCATGGTTAGTCGCTATGTACATCAGTTGTAAGAAATGTATCATCCACATATAAAAAGGTTATTTATACGGGAAGGGGGAAAATGGGCAGGACGCTGGGTAAATGGGATCCCCTGTATTTTTTGTGTGACCTTACTGTGACCTGACAAAATGAAAAAAAGCAAGACACCATGGGAACAAATGGAAGAAAATGTCAGTGTACATATAGGACAACAGATCTCACAGTGATGAAAGGCAAAATATGTCAAAAAATTTTTTCTTAAGTATTTTTTATTTTATAAATCCCCAAATTCACTATGTTTTTAATTTTAAAACATTTTCTGAATTTTATTGTGTTTAAAACTATCATTATTATTTCATTTTCTTATTAATTGTATTTGGCTACTTTATTGGGTTCATTTTGGAGAAGTTTTGGATCACAGAAGGGTTACAACTGTGGCAGGGGAGGATCAGTGGGGCAGGGTGTCAGTGATGGGGATACATGGGAGGAGGTTCACTGGGCATAAATATAAGGCATATAAATGTGTTCAAAGGTTCATGGGGCATGGCCATAGTGGCTGGAGATTCACACAATAACCAAACGAATATCAAATGCCCATCCTGGGGATCTCTGCCACATTCTCCACTGGAGCCCCAAATACAGGGGCAATGACTAGTGGAGGAGAATGGTCCATTGATGGGCCATTGATACTGATGACTATGATTATGAACCTTTGCTCTTGAAATTGAAACTTGGCATAATATTGCAGGATGCCCAAGAGTTACCTACTGGAAGCCTCCCTGTTGCTCAAATGAGGCCTCTTCTAAGACAAAACTCAGCATATAAATGCAATAAATTCCCCCAAGGAAAATGACTCCCAGGGATGAGACTCCCTGGCACCAAGGGATTGCTACCAAGTACCAACAATGCAACTGGAGAAAATAAAGGCCTTGACCAAATGGGGGAAAAGGTGGAGACAAATGAGTTTACATGGTTCAGAGACTTCAAAGTAAGTTGGGAGGGAATTCCAGAGGTAACCTTTATGCACATCTCAGCATGATCACATAGACTGTCAAAGTAGATACTATCCCAAATAGTGGGGCTCCTGAGGGCTCTGGAGACATCCAGACACTACAGTCAGGGCAGATAGCTCAGGAGTTTGGTCCCTTGCCAGTGGGCCCTACTTTGGGATTTATGCTCTCCAGTGTGACAGAGTCAGACTCCCTTGTGGTTTCCCTACACATGGCTCCTCTGTCCTTCTGTTTGAACTTATAATTTGTACTGAAGTTGGTAGGTATACCTCTAAGAGACATAAATCTCTGGGCTGTCCTTGTGCCAGCCTAGCCCTGAGTCTTAAAGGAGTTGTGACACCTCCTCTCCAGTTCATTGGACTGACCCAGGACAAGTAACAAGGAGGAGATGAAGGAGAACCAATATACCAAGGAATCAAGAGTGCCTACAACTGCTAGCAAGAGAGTTCCATGCACTGGCTGTATGGGATTGAAGCATCCCCCTCAAATAAAGGTGGAGTGGGCATCACCATCCCAGAATCCTCAGGATTGGGGAATGTACAATGGACTACAGTACACTTACTAGTATTCTACTCTAGACCTTTTGTAATTCTAGCAATGGAGGAAATAGTGATGTGCAGGCAGTGGCCACTGGAGGTTCTGAGGGTAGGGAGAGGGAGAAAGAGGTGTAATATGAGGGCATCTTCAAGACTTGGGAATCAGCCTGAATGACATTACAGCAACAGACACAGGTCAATATATATACTGCCATAAGTTACAGAATTGAGTGCGAGAAAGTGTAAACTGCAATTCAAACTATAAACCATAATGAGTGGCAATGCTACAAAATGTGTTTTCAATGCAATGAATGTACCCCGCTAATCAAAGATGTTGCTAATGTGAGAAAATGTGGGAGGTGTGGGGAGCAGGGCATATGAGAATCCCCTATATAGTCTCTGTAACATTTATGTAGTCTAAGTATCTTTTAAAAAGTAAAAAAAAAAAAAAAAAAAAAAAAAAAAGAAAAGACACATACACAAAAGAACTGGATAAATTTTGTAAAATCTTGGAGTTAACAATTAGAATATAGGTCACCAGAAAATAGAAAGAGGGTAGAGGAAATAAAAGTTAAGGATTAAACTGTGCAGAATTGGTATAAATGTTGTAAATCTTTAGAAGTGAATAGAAATTGTGAAAGCACATCGTAGGGTTTGTAAGTAGCAGAGCTATTATATAGGTATCACACTGGTTGAAAGGATAAGTCCAAGGTCATGTATATTACTAGAAGGAAAGCTAAAAAATGTAACATGGGACTGTACAACATAGTGAAACCTTATGTGAAATATGAAAATGGGGGATATTGCATATTTTAAACTAACACAATATAAATACAAATAATTAGAGAGATGTAAACAGAATAGCAGCTACGTGTGTTCAGGAAAGCATAGAGATTGGGAGGTGTTTTTTTGTTTGTTTATTTTTTGGGTTATTATTGGAGTAATGAAAATGCTCTTTAATGATTGAAGTGATAAATGGACAACTATGTGATTACCCTGACTACCACTGATAATAAACTTTGAATGGATTTATGCTTCATTATTACCAATAAAATTGATTTGTTAAAGAAAACTAATCTTAACCAATCATTTAATCAAAAGACATCTCAGCTGAAGTGAAGAAAATCAAAAGGTATCACACCCAGAGGAATAGATTAGTTTACAAACATAATCTTTCCCTTTTGGGGATTGATAAATAAACTTAAACAGCCACATGCTGACTTTAGCAGTTTGATATGGTTATGAATTCCAAAAATAGATATTGGATTATGTTTGTAGTCTGGTCTGAACAAGGGCATGATTAAGTTATGATTAGAGATTTTATTGGGCCATGTCATTAGGGCACTGGGTCCCCACTGCCTGGTGGGGGGGGCTCACAGATAAAAGGCATGGCAAAGGACAGAGTTGAGGGTTTCTGAAGTTGGAGTGTTGATGTTGGAGTTTGATGCCGAAGCCTTAAGCTGGAGCCCTGGGAATAAGCTCACAGAGGAAACAGAAGCAAGCCCCAGGAAGAGAGGAACCCTGAGCCCAGGAAGAAGCAAGACCCTGGAAGGGAGGAACCCAGGAAGCCTGAATCTCCACAGCTGTCAGCAGCCATCTTGCTCCAACACGTGAAAATAGACTGGTGAGGGATGTAGCTTATGCTTTATGGCCTAGTATCTGTAAGCTCCTACCCCAAATAAACACCCTGTATAGAAACCAAGCAATTTCTGGTATTTTGCATCAGCACCACCTTGGCTGAAAACTCACTGACTTAAGAATTTCTTTCCCATAACTATCAAGGTCATTATAATATGGTGAATGAGACTGTTCATGAATTCCAGGGAAGAAGAGGTTAAACAGCTGTTTTAGTATCTAGCTGTGCGGGCAAGTCAGCGACATCCTCGGGGGCCATTTCTCAGCCTTGCCTCCCCCCCTCACCTTGGTGTGCAGAGGCTTCATGTCTCCATTCTAGAACCCTGGGAGGCGTAGGTCTAATGGAACAGCCTGAGCACACCTTGTGACCCAAACACGGAACAGAGGCCCCAGCTGCTTCTCAGGGTGGGAACTGCACAGAGGTTGTGTGGTACCTGCTTCGTCCTCAGGGGAAGGCCCGCTCCCCACTGGACGTCCTGCCTCTCCAAAGCAAAGCTGTGTGTGGGGAGCTGCTGTCCCACAGCCTGACCTGAGCCATGGACCTACTCGGGGGACCGGCAAGGAGGGCGTCTCTTCCCGGGCCCTTTGGGTGCTCTGTGCTGAAGAAGTCATAAAGCGGTCAGTGCTGGAAAAAAATAAGAGTCAGTGTTAAACCAGGCAATGCTGGGCAGTTACTTGGGTGCAGATTTAGCTTAATGAGTCAGTAGCAAAGCCGACGCACTCACAGCCATCCAGGCTGACTGATCCAAACCATTTCAGAGATCACTGAGCAAAGACTGCTGAGGACTGGACAGTGAGAGGAAAAGGCTAACCACAAAGGTGCAAATCTGTGAGTACTGAAAGGTTTCTTTTCTCAAGTCAAATAGCTCTCCTAACAGAACTTAACAAATACCAATCACAGGGAGCTCTCATCAAGAGGGCATTTGCTCTAGAGAAGTGCATATATTGTATTTTTTTTCCACGCTCGTTCATGGGCCATTACATTTATTTTGAGCATTCCTTTTTACGTTTTATCAAAATTATTTTCATGCTTTAAATCTAAATCATGAAAACACTTCATGGAGCATCTATCTTAAAGGATGGCATCTATTCTTTTGAGAATTATCTTCTAAATATTTTAATGACATTCAGATTTTTGAAGATTGAAATTTATCAATTAACTATTAGCAATTCCTTAATTTATCTTGTTAGGCTATTGCTCTTAATTGCTCTTATTAGGATTTTTCTTTCTGGTAATAATGAACTTGCAAAACTTTGGCACTCTTTATAAAATTTAAATATTTTCAGCAATTCTCCTCAGTCTTTCCAGGATTGTGCCATTATCTGTGTTTCATGAAATTTTATTTTTTGTAAAATTTAAAGGAATACATCCCTGATCAATTTTTATATGGACTTTTCTATTGTATCGAATACTGAATCTTCCTATTTCTCATACTGGGGACAAGAATTTTCACATCCAGGACTTAGAAAGAACTTCTTGACCTGAAGACATAATAGTAATAAAACGAAATCAACAGTTTGCCAAGCTTAGTTCAAAGCGCTCTCTAAGCATCAACTTGGTTTATCCTTCAAAACCTGCATGAGGTTAACGGGGGAGGGGTGGTGTGGGCGAGAGGGGAAGGTCTGTGGGAGCCGATCCCGTCGCGGTCGCAGCCCCCGTGGTCGGGGCACTGGGAGACGCCTGGGGCCCAGCTGGAGCCCGGGACCCACGGAGCCCGCAGCCTGGCGGTGGGACCAGGCTCAAGCGCCCAGGCCGACTCCAGGGCCCCGCCCACTGCGCCTGGGGCCGGGTGCGGGGGAGCCCGAAGCGAGCCCAGCTGAGCTGAGCCGAGGCGAGCGCAGCCGAGCAGGGTCCTGCCGAATCCAGCTGAGCCGAGCCCAGGGCAGCTGAGCCCAGCCGAGTGGAGACCAGTAGGGCCGAGACCAGTAGGGCAGAGCCCCGCCCAGGAGAGCCTACCCCAGCCCAGCCGAGCAAAGCCGAACCCGGACTCGCCGAGCCGAGGCCATCCGAGCCTAGCCGAACCCGTCTGAGCCGAACCCGTCTGAGCCCAGCCTAGCCCAGCCCCTGCCCAGCCCAACCGATCCAGCCGAGGCGAGCCTTGTCGAATCCTAGCACCGCCGAGTCCAGCCCACTGAGCGCAGCCGAGCCCATGTCCACCGAGCCGAGACCAGCTCAATCGAGCCAGACGAACCCAACCAAGCCCAGCACACCCGAGCCCAGCCGAGTCCAAACGAGCCGTGGCCAACCGAACCCTGCCCAGTGCAGCCGAACTGAGTCCTGCCGAATCCAGCCCAGCATGAGCCCACCAGGCGAGCCCAGCCGAGCCCAGCCCACTGAGCCCAGCTGAGCCCAGCCTGGGTGAGCCCAGCGCCGCCGAGCCGAGACCAGCTCAGTCGAGCCAGACGAGCCCAACGGAGTCCAGCACACATGAGCCCGGCTGAGTCCAAAGGAGCCGTGGCCAGCCGGCCCAGACCAACTGAGCCAAGTCGAGCCGAGCCCAACCGAGCCAGGTACAGCTCAGTGGATCCGAGCCCAGCCGAGACGAACCCTGCCGAGTGCAGCCGAGCTGAGTCCTGCCGAATCCAGCCCAGCCGAGTCCAGTGGAGACGAGCCCAGTGGAGAAGATACCAACAGGGCCAAGACCAATACGGCAGAGCGCATCAGAGCCCAGCCCAGCCCAGCCCAGCCGAGCAGAGCCCATGCCAGCCCAGCCCAGCCCAGCCCAGCCCAGCCCGAAGAGCCTGGCCCACCCAAGCCGAGCCAGAGCCCAGCCAAGACTCGCCAAGCTGAGGCCAGCCGAGCTGAGCCGAGCTCGACTGAGCCGAACCCAACTGAGCCGAGCCCAGCCCCCCGGGGCGCGCATGCCGAGCTTGGACTTCCTGCCAAAGAAAGGGACCCTGGAAAATTCACAACTAAGAGAAAATTACGAACTACATTCAAGCTACAGACTTTAGAGGAATAAAAGGTCCGTAAAAGAATATCATGAACAATAGTACAACAAACTAGATAACTTAGGTAGAGCAGACAACTTCCTACAAGCATACAAAGTACCAAAACGGACTGAAGAATAAATAGAAAGTAAGATCAGAGCTCTAACAAGAGATGGAACAATCATCAAAAATTTCCCCACCCATGCTTCACGGACAACTACGGGGCATTGTAGATCCCCCCAGGGCCCACTGGCTGGAACGTGGGAGAGTGTGGGCTATGATGTGGACCATTGACTATGGGGTGCAGCGATGCCCAGAGATGTACTTACCAGGTGCAATGGATGTGTCATGATGATGGGAGAGAGTGTTGCTGTGGGGGGAGTGGGGAGTGGGGGCGGTGGGGGTGAATGGGACTTCATATGTTTTGAATGTAATATTTTTTAAAAAATGAATAGAAAATTAAAAAAAAAAAAATTTCCCCACCCAGAAGAATCCAGGACCAGATGGCTTCCTTGGTCAATTTTACTAAAAATATACAGAATAACTAACACTAATAGTTTTCAAACTCTTCCAAATATAAAAAGAGGCGAGAAATTTCCTAGCTTGTTGCATGAGGCATTAGCATTCTGATATTGAAGATTCCGCAGGACCCTACAGGCCAGGAGTCACTTGAACTCGTCTGAAAACTCCCGAAGCTGCCGCACAGCACCCCCCGCAGCTTGTCTGCAGGGTCGTGAGCGGGAGGAGCAGGAGTCTCCCAGGAACTCAGCAGCGTCCGCGCAGGAAGATCAAGCACTGAGCAGCACCTTGGGCTCCTCAGCTCGGCCCACCAGCGGCTGGGGGTACAGGGGCAGAGCTGGCCAAGTCGGGGGTCGCGGGACTGCCAGGGCTGGGGGCGCTCGGCCCTGCTGCCCAGGATGCTCTGCCGCCCCCCGGGACCACGAGGCAGGACCTGGAGAGGAGCCCAGCGGCGCAGGCGCAGTAGAGCAAGGTGCCGGAGCCGCGGGTGGACTGCGAGAGAGGGGCCTCCTGCGGGACCCGGGTTACTGGAGACCCTGGTGCCCGTGAAAGAGACGTCGAGGAGTGAGCTGAACCCCAAGGTGAGCCTCCCGGGGAGCGGCGCAGACAGGTGCAGGTGAGCTCCACCTGCAGCCTCCGTGCACACCTGGCCGCACTCCTGCTGGCGCCAGCAGCAGCGACAGGGCGAGCCCTTCCCGGCCTGGCTGGGGCAGCCGCTGTGGGACTAAGCGGACCCACCTTGCCAGGAAAGCACAAAGAAAACTGATGAACCCAGGTGAGAAGATGAAGATGATCCAGCTGTCACAGAGCAACTCTGAACTAGGGAGTGGATCCTGCCCCTGTTGTAGGAACAACCCAGAACTTGGTCACTTCTCTAAGAAATCTCTAAATTTCTTTCCATGAACTCTGCAAAATCAACTGAATGCTGTATCTTCGGCACCCTGAACTTGGTCTCCTAATTTTAACTGTATAAAAACATTGGTGTACACTTGTTGGCTCAAGAACTAAAATAATGTGATTATTTTACAGTATTCCTTTGAAAAGAAAAGAAAACTTAAATGGACTTCATTGAAATGTTTTGGACTTTAAACTAGAGTTCACTTTGTGGCCATATGAATAAACATTTTTAGCTGTGGAACTTTTTGTAGGTTTATTTGTTTTCACGTGGACATCTTATTTCATTTTTTGAGAAAAACTATACTGTTTCTGTATATTTGGGAAACAAGAAGGGCGAAACATGGTAGTATAATGCGAACCTACACATTTCAAAATCTTGAATTCTTACAGAACACATCTTAGGATTCTTCTCTGTGAAACATAATGAAATTCAGCAAGAGGAAACATGAATAAGTTGGGGTTGCACAATTTAAACAAAGTTTGATAGTGGTTACGGGGAAAAGTACAGCAGTAATCTCTCCTGTAATTTTTATTTGTGTCAATGTTATTGTAGCCCTATTGAATTAGTATCATGAACATCTTACTTCTGTTAAGATCTGTTTAAATACAGTTGATTTCTAGCAGGGATATTTTACTGCAAAATATAGTGTTTTAGAAAACTGACATCTGCCTTTCAAGCAATATTGGAAATGTGTCTTTATTTAAAGTCAAACATTAATTCCATACAATTTGGCACCAAAATATTTTTTAGATAGTTAAGTGTGTGTTTAGAAGTTAGAAACTTTAAATACTGTTCTTAGGTTCCATTTGGACTTTTCTTGGATACACAGTAGTAAAAGTTGTACACTCAGAACTTGAGTAGGGCATTATGATTTTGCATGTACTAGAACCAGTTAGTTTTATCTTTGTGGTGGAATTTTTGTTAGTTGAAACTTACCTCATGTATAAGTTAGTTAAGTAAAGTAGTAGGTAATTGAAATGTCAATAGAATCAAGTGAAATATAAAATTTTAAACTCATTCATTTGACTTTCAAACTTAGCATATTATACTTAGAAAAGGTAACTTACTTTTAAGTACCATCTGCAATAAAAAAGGAAAAAGCTGAAGATATATATTTAGACTGGCATAGAATTTTGATTTTAATTAGCCCTGTTTTGATTTTTGACTTATACATGTTTTGCAGACATTTTCACTTACTTTGCAATTGAGACCAGAAACACTTGAAGATCTGGTCCTGCAGAGAACGTGGGAAACTTACTCCCAGATCACAAATACTTGCCTCTGAGTAAATGTGCTTCCTTGAGATGAGCCGTAGAGGGGCCATGTTTTACTCAACCTTTCCACTACAGGATAACAGCAGATTTACTTTGTTTTTAAACCATTTCCCTTTTGTTTATAACTTAGAAATTGTGAGAAGCTGTATTTAATTTTTAAAATGTGGAAAGATAAATCAGATTTAACATAAATGTGTTAGTTCTCTAGGAAGAAAAGTGCAGTCCAAAATAGCAAAAGTGGGACCTGGTAAAACATGTAGTCTTTATTTTTAAAAACACGTACTTGGTCTTTTGTCTATGGCTCTTTTATGCCACTACAGTAAATGTGTCCTTGATGTAAATGCAAAACTTTGTCTTGATTAAATTGTAGACATACTACTGAAGCCTTTACAACATAACTCAATAATAAGAAAGTAACTAACCACTACACAAACCTCATGCTAATTTCCTGAGGGACACGAGTTTCAATATGTCAGACTGAGCCAAGTTGCCTGCCCAAGGACTGCCTCATGAGCTCCAGAGAATGTGATGGAAGGTGTTGCTCATGTGAGCTTGCTGTAGTGCTGGTGTCCCATGCGCAGTCTTTCTTCCTTGTAGAATCACCCAGATTCCTCATGTAAGGAAAATGGGTGGAAACAGCATGCTGACAGTGAGTGATCCTCTCTGCAAGCACATAGTGTTCATTTTACCTTCTTTCCCACCCTCTCTCTCCCTTCCACCTTCCCTCACTACCCCAGCTGCCCTCCATGGCAAAGACATTTAAGCCAGGGAGCCTCCCAGGTGACTTTTCCATCCAGACGCCAGTCTTCCTCTGACACCCACAGTGGGCACATGAAGGGTTTCATACTTTGGCAAGAGTAGAGAGTTCATATTCTTCTTTTGGAGCTTCGGAAAGCCCGCAAGATTAGTAGCCAAGCTCTTACACATGCCAGAGCTGCTTGCTGGATTCCTAACAGCTCAGCTTTCTAGAAGTGCACTTTGAAGGAAGTAGAGTTTCCCCAAATCACAGCTACACCACCCTTGGGCAAATGCAGTTTCTGTTTTCAGCTTCTTAAATCTGAATTTCCAAAGGTTTCTTGCCTCTATAATGTATACACATTCCGGGTAAACACTATCACATATAGCTCTCAAGAGGGTAAAAAGACTGTGAATGTTGACATGACCTGGTAAATCTTAAGCTCTATTAACTTGTCAAGTTAACTGCCAGGTGGCTTTCACTGTGTTTAAAAATAGCCTGCATTCCAAACAAAACAAAATTATAAAGCTATTGTGATTACAACAGTGTGGTCATGGTGAAACGATAGACAGGTAGATAATTGAAACAGAATACAGAGAAAAAAGGTATATCCTTTCACTATATATAGTGAACAGTCAACTAATCTATGACAAAAGAACAAAGGCTATTAAAGATATAAGGACAGTTTCCAAGAAATGGTGCTGGAAAAACCGGACTACCAAATGCAAAAAGAATATGGACATATACTACGTAAATTTCTCTAAAACAAACTCAAAATGCATCATTAATCAAAGAATGCAAAAATATGCAATTTTTTAAAGTAATTATAGGTGGCATTGGGTTTAGCAATAACTTTTTATGCAGAATCCTAAAAGCATTATATATTGAAAGAAAAAATGTTAGGTTGGACTTCATTAAAAAATTTAAAACCTGTATTCTGCAAAAGACACTATTGAGAAAATGAAAAGATAAACTACAGAGTGGGGGGAAGCATATGCAATCCACATGTCTGATAAAGTATTTATATCCAAAATATACAAGGAATGCTTAAAACTCAACAATAAAGAAACAACCCAATTAAAATGGACAAAAGATCTGCACAAACACCTGACCAAGAAAGATATACAGATGGCATAGAAGCATATGAAAGGATTTGCATTATCTTTAGGATGTGGGTATTTAGGGAAACACAAAGTTTTAAAACTTAGATGCCACTACACAACTGTTTGGATGGTTAGAAACCCAAAAGCTGACAGCTGCAAATGCTGGTGAGGATGTGGAGCAAGAGTAACTCTCACTCATTGCTCGTGATAAAGCAAAACAGAGCAGTCATGTTCAAAGAGAGTCTGCCTGTTTTGTAAAAAGCTAAGCATAGGCTTACCACACAATCCAGCACTAATATGGCTAAGTATTGATACAAATTACTTGAAAATGTACATCCACACAAAAACCTGCACAAACTGTTTATAGCAGAGTACTCATAATTGCCAAAAATTGGACATAATCAATGTGCCATTCAATAGGTACACGGATAAAAAATGTGTGATTTGTCCATTGAATGAGTATTTCCCAGTGTTCAAAACAAATTAGTAGGAAGCTAATGTGGCTCAAGCGATTGGGCTCCCATCTACCATATAGGAGGTGCAGGGTTCTATCTCAGAGACTCCTGGTGAAGGGATGCTGGCCTGAGTGGAAAGCTGGCCCACATGGCAGGCTGGCACACATGAAGTGCTGGCCTGCATGGAGTCCTGGCCTGTACAGTAGTGCTGGCCCAGGCAGAGTGCTGGCCCTTGGGGAGTGCTGGCCTGTGCAGTAGTGCTAACCCATGTGGAGTGCTGGTCCACACGGAGTGCTATCCCAAGCAATAGTGCTGGCCCACATGGAGTGCTGGCCCAAGCAATAGTGCTGGCCCCCATGGAGTGCTGGCCCACATGGAGTGCTGGCCCACACAGAGTGCTGGCCCAAGCAATAGTGCTGGCCCACATGGAGTACTGGCCCACATGGAGTACTAGACTACATGGAGTGCTGGCCCGTGCAATAGTGTTGGTCCACACAGAGTGCTGGCCCACATGGAGTGCTGGCCCACATGGAGTACTGGTACAGCAAGATGACAAAATAAAAAGAGACACACAGGAGAGACAATAAGAGACACAGAAGACCAGGGAGTTGAGGTGTGCAAGAGAGTGATCATCTTTCTCCCACTCTAGGAGGACCCAGGATCAGTTCCCAGTGCTGCCTAAAGAGAAGAGAAGCAAGAACAGAAGAACACACAGCAAATGGTAAGAGAAGGCAGACAGTGGGTGCAAACAATGGGGTGATTAAATAGATCTTTAAAAACAACAACAACAAATTAGTTATCAAGGCATGAAAAAGCATAGAGAAATCTTGAATGCATATGACTATGTGAGAGAAGCCAGTCTAGAAAAGCCTACATACCATCTAATTCCAACTATATGATACTCTGGAAAAGGCAATACTATAGAATCAATAAAATGTTCAAGGTAGCCAGGGTTTCTGGCGGAGGGAGGGTAGGGTGAGTTGGAGCACTGGCATTTTTAGGTGAGTGAACTGTTCCATGTGGTACTATAATGAACACATGACCTTACGCATTTTCAAAACCCATAGAACTACACAATACAGAGTAAGCTCTAACCTAACCTGTGGACTTTCATTGACAAAAATGGATCAATATTGATCCATCAACTGTAGAAAATGTACCTCAGTAATGCAAGATGTGAAAATAAAAGACAACTGGGCAGAGGATGAAGAGGGGAGTATTGGAAGTAACTATACCTTCTGCATACTTTTTCCAGAGACCTAAAAGTGCTCTGAAAAATGAATTTTATTGTAGGAAATTAAAATCCAGGTTACCTGTGTCATGGTGGGTATAGGGATTGGGGTCATTCTAAATTGGTATAAATTTTCTGTTTGGGGTGATGGGAAAATTTGGGTGGCAGATGTAGTGACAATATTGTGACTGTAAATAACAGCATTGAATTGTATATTGGAAAGTGGTTAAAATGGAACATGTTAGGTTGTATATATGCTACCAGAAGAAAAGGATTAAAAAATCATAGAACTGTACAACAAAAATGGTGAATCCTAACATAAACTATGAATTATAATCTTGTCACAGGGTTTCATCAATTTTAACTAAATTACCACATTAATGCAGTGTTAACTATAGGGAAATCTGTGTGTCTATGAGAGAGACCTGGGAATTCTGTACTTCATGCATGATTTCTCTGTAAAAACTTCTCACAAAATAATTGAATGCTATTAAAATACAAAATAACACATACCATTAATTCAAAGAAAAAAAAACAAAACAAAAAATTTGATCTTGTCTATTGCCACAGAAAAACTATTTGACAAAATCCAATATGCATTTGTGCTCAAAAACAAACAAATAAGCAAACGAAATCAGGAATACATATTTAGCTTTCTAGTCATTGGGAAATACTAAAAGGTTTCCCAATGGAATAAGAAACAAACCAAAGATATTTGCCTTACTGCTATTAATCATTGTCCTGGATATAACAACTAGAGCAATTAGGCAAGAAAAATAGAATAGGCATCCAAACAGGAAAGGAAGAAGTGAAACTACTGCTACTTGCAGATGATATGATTAATAAATAAAAAATGCTCTAGAATCACAAAAATACTTTTACAGCTAATAAGTATTTTCAGCAAAGTTGCACAAAAGTTCTTGTATATCTATACCACAGCAACAAATAACATGAAAAGGAAATTTAAAAAGCCATTAATTTAACAACAGCATCAAAAGAACAAAATATTTAGGAAGAAATTTAACCAAGGAAGTGGAAGATTTGTAACTTGATAATGACAAACCATTGCTGAAATATATGAAAGAAGGGGAAGCTGGGGAAGACATTTTAGGAAAGTGTATTAGTCAGGGTTCTTTAGGGAAACACAATCAGCAAGAGATATCTGTCAATAGTATGTGATTTTATGAGTCTTTCGTGCAGCCATGGGGAGGCACAAGTCCAGGTTCCACAGACAGACTCAACCAGGGGCTGCAATGAAAGTCCAGTGAAGGTTCTTGATGAGTTCTGGGAGAGGTTGGCTGTCCAAAGACAAGCTGGGAAATTCTCTCTCAATGCTGCAATCACTCCCCCTTTAAGGCATTCCACTGATTGGGTTAAGCATCACTCATTGCTGATGGCAGTCTCCCTGATTGATGTAATTATAACCAGCTATCTATGACTTACCACTGCAGTAAAGTCAATGGTGACTGAAGTCCATAAATGCCCTTGTATTACAGTTAGCCCAGTGCTTGCTTGACCAAACAACTGGGTGCAAACACCTGACTGAGTTGACACATAGCCTAACAATCACAGAAGGTAACATGAACGAAAACTTGTTAATACATAAATGTGTGTTAGAAGTAAAAATAAAAGCATATTTAACACCATTACTGATTCACGAGACACTGTTAAATGCTGCAATTATGCCAATTGAAAATGACATGAACATATAGTAAAAGTAGAAAATGCTTTTGAAATGTCCATTTTCCTAAATTCAAGAAATAAATATTAAAATAAATCCTGGACTGGTTATATATAAAATTTCATACTTAAAATATTGTTTTATTTTAAATTCCACATACTTCTCAATTTTAAATACTTTTCACTACATTAATGTTGGAGGAATTTTTTCACATTAAAAATGGATGAAAACATGTAAACAGGGCCACCCACGGTCCTTTTCTCCTTGGGCTTCAATACGGCTCATCTGGCTTCAGCCTGTCCCCAACTTAACTGGAAAATCCCGACCTTTTGTATATTCATGTTCCAATTGTATATGCTTGCCCACTCTCTCTGAAGCCATCAGAATTTTACATGAAAACAGCCCTGAATCAGAAAAGAAACTACAGCATGCCTTGGTTGGAAAGTTGCTTAAGTCTTGCTTAAACATTCCATGAGAAAGCTAAGAATAAACCCCAGGGGAACAGCGCAGAAAGTGAAATGTTTGTGCTCCCTAAGAACAATCTTCTCAGAGAACACATGGCAAAGCCCCCTCCTCAGGACAGATGCAAACAGAAAACCTTTTACTCACTGAGGAAATATCTAAGAATAAATTTAACCAAGGAATAAAGGACTTGTACACAGAAAAATACAAAACATTGCTAAAAGGAAATCAAAGAAGACCTAAATGAATAAACATTCTGTGGTCATGTATTAGAAGACAAAATATTGTTAAGATGTCAGTCGTACCCAGAGCAATTTATAGAATCAACAATCCCAATCAACACCAACAACCTTCTTTTAAAATTGGGAAGTTTTTCTTTTTGGAGTAATGAAACACTTCTAAAAATTTTTGGGGTGGTGAATACACAACCTTCTGATTATACTAAAAGTCATTGAATATATAGTTCGGATAGATCATATCATATATGAATATCTCAGTAAAACTGCTTAATAAAGAATTGTGCAAGAATAGCCAAAAACAGCAGCTATGTACAGCAGAAGAAGCATAGAGAGATCGAGAGGTGAAGAATTTTCTTCTTTATCTGGTGTTTCTTTGTTATTACTATCATTGAAATAATGACGATGTTCTAATGATGATTGAGGTGAGGAATGAATAACTATGCACTTATACTGAATACCACTGATTGTACACTTTCAGTGAATTATATGCTTTATTAATATGTGTCAATAAAACTGACTTATTTATTAAAAAAACAACAAGCAGAAAAGAGCATGGTATTCCCAAAGACTGACATACAGATCAAGAGACTCAAACTGAGATGTCAGAAACAAAGCCTGCCATTTATGGCCAACCTATTTGACAAGAGGGCAAAGAGCACTCAATGACTCAATTATGAAAGAATAGTTTCTTCAACAGATGGGGCAGGGAAAATTGGATCTCCATTTGCAAAAAAATAGGATGACTGCTACCTCACACCTTATACAAAACTCAACTCAAAATGGATGAAAGACCTAATTGTAAGACTCAGATATATCAAACTCCTGAAAGGAAATGTAGAGAAGTATCTTCAAGACCTTGTGTTAAGCGATGGTTTCTTAGACTTTACATGTAAAGCACAAGCAACAAAGGAAAAAAACAAATAAATGGGGTCTCATAAAAATTTACATTTTCAGCCCTTAAAGGATTTGCTCATGGAAACGAAATGACAACTGACAAAATGGGGAAGTAAATTTGGAAACCACATTGTTAGAGGTTTGCAATATTAACAAGGTAATACTAACAAGCTCAGTTTCCCCTGACACGCATTGGGGAAAAGGCACCCACTCCCCCATGTCTGAGGGCACTTCCCCAAGGTTAAACAAAGGAACCTCATAGGGACAGGAGTAGAGGGACATAGAGACCTTCACCCCTGCCTGTCAGAGGGAGATGGAGACCTTTACTACTCTACCTGCATATCAGAGGGAGACAGAAACCTTCAGTGTTTACATATCAGAGGGAAACAAAGAAGCCCTTTAAAACCCTACAGATGAAAAGAAACGTGTGCTCCTGCAGCATTCCAAGAGAC